>NC_083346.1:114213899-114301954 GCF_019175385.1 Lycium barbarum | reverse complement strand
ACATTCCTTTCTATTGCGCCTAAAATCTCTATTTCTACTAATATTTCACGTGTTTCTATTTCTGGTTCTTATGGAGCTACATTGCAACAAAGAGTGTCTATGGTCTCTAGGTCTTTTCTTGTAGTTGGTGCAGTCATAAGTTTTTTACCAATTCATTCTTCCATGAATTGCTAAAAGTGAAAAGAAGTTCATCAAAATTTAATCGAAACATATAAGTGAAAATGAAATGACTCTTCAAATTAATAAAATTAACGAGTTTTTGTCTCTCGAATGTCCAACTGATTAATTAATTCTTTATAACGTACTCTATTTTTTTTTTTTTTGCCAAATAAGCTAGCAGTCGTTGACGTTTTCCCAAAATTTTCTTGTCTTCCTTGGTAAATTCACTTTCCGAGGCCACTGTTGATATTTGAACATTAAAGATATTCCGAGCCATTCTTGCAAGTATCGGATAACTCGCCTTGTATTTATTCCACCATGCTAAGACGTCCACTTCGTCACTCATTTCCACCGTTGGCTGCGTCAAATAAGAGTGAAGTTCATCAAAGTTTGAACTATTACTAGAAGGAGTAGTTATTTTACTCCAAATTCCTAAACTAGACATGCCATGTTTTTTAGTTTGAGAAGTAGAAGTAGTAGGGCATGGAGCAACAGGTGTAGCATTTTTGTGCAACTTAGAATAATGTGTAAAAACTTTTTTAAGCTCAACATCTACAGCTTTCTCGGCCTTAAATAAAGATGGTTTCTCGATAGTAATATCTAAAAAATGATAAATTTGTCTAACCAACTCAACGGTGAAACAAGTTTTAAGACAAGGATTTAGAATAGAACCCAATATAAATAAAGTTGGGATGGAAAAATAATACTTTTTAATTTTCCCCTTATACTATGAATAGCCGCTTGATAACCCGATTTTTCCCTATACTCATATAAAACTCTACTTATTTCGGCTAAGTATGCTAAAATTCCGGTAATCGCTGGATAGAATTGTCTAGAAAAAGCAAGAATAACATTATAAATTTTTTCTAAAAGTCCTAAACATTCCACAACATCTTCCCAATCTGAATTACTTAACCACTCACTCATCTCCTCATTGTGATTGTTGTGAGTATTTTTATATGGGAACCCTATAATCATATGCTTGTTGCAACATAATGTAAGTGTAGTTCCACCTAGTATCAAATTCAACTTGCATTTTCTTAGGTGTAAGACCAACACTCACACATTGAATCTTAAAATCTCTAATTTTAGCCCTATTGGAATTACAAAAAAGAAAAGTAACCGCATCTCTTACCTTTTGAATATGATCATCAAATAACTTAAGACCATCTTTAACAATCAAGTTTAAAATGTGACAACTACATCTCGCATGAAAAAATATTTTCTAGTGGAGGGTTTAATTCCTTTTTTATAAGGCCAACCGCCGATGTGTTGTTAGAAGCAATAAAAAGTGTTTTTTTGTAAATGTTAAAAAAGTTCATAGTAGTTGTTATTCCCTTCGCTAAAAATTTACCGTCATGACGAACCTTCCCTTCATCATATATATATAAGCTATAATACTTTTTTGCATCACCCAAATATCATCTATCCAATGACATATAATAGCAAAAAAATCTAACTTATTAACACTAAGATCAAGATCAGCGGTAAGGGAAATATTACAATTTAAAAAATTAAGTACATGGCGCAAATAAAATCTATACTTTTTATATAAATCAATAATATCCGCTCTACAAGTACTTCTAGGAATACCCTCAAACATCGGATTATAACAACGTTGAATATAAGTAACAAGACCCGGCCCCGAAGGAAAGGAAAATGATAAAGCATCATAAGCTACCATTTTAGAAATCTACTCGGTCTTTCTTCTTGTTGTCACTAAAAGTTTTTCCGGTATTTGGGTTTCTTGTTTTTTGAATACCCCCGGAACCTATTCGCTCTCCCCAAACATCCTAATGTTTTGCCGCTAACTGACTCGATAGTGAAACCGTTCCCCCATCCTTATTGTTCCTACACCTGAATTGAAATATTTTATTACATATATTACATGTGACTATTTCTTTCTCCCTATCTTTAGTCTTATAATTCCAAACTTTAGACGTTGGCTTACAAGCGGGTTTTGGCGGTTCATCTTGTGTTTGTGATTGTTGTGCTTGTGTATCTCATATCGGATGTTCTGGTGATTGTGTTTCATCATCATCAACTTGATGAAAGGTTGGGCCAAATCGGTGTTCCATTACTTCGCTATCTAAAATTGGATTATTTTCCCTAATGTCATAACCTATATTAGGTGTTTCACCCCATGTTGCATCCATATTTCCCCTCCCCCTACCACCACTACTAGTACTACCACCAAAGAAGCCCCGTCTCTTCATAATTAAATAGCAAGAAATTAAATCGCAAGCAAATAAATCGCAAGAAAATAAATTGCAACAAAATTAAATTGCAAGAAATTAAATTGCAAAAATTAAATTGTAAGAATTAAATTGCGGAAATTAAAGATAGAGTTGGAACGAAGGTACCAAATTGCCGGAATAAATTCCGACAATACAAACGTTGAATTGAAGGCGACTAGAATTGCAAATCCACCAAAGCTTTGAAGCTACTTCAGATTGTTGCAAAATCTCCAACTCCACCAACACTTTGTTTGTATAATTGCAAAATATAAAATTGAAACTTGAAGGAAACTTTATAGTGTATAATTGAGAGAAATTGTAATTTTAAAGTGGCTAGTTATTGCAAAATAGCTATAAATTGAGAGGAAGTCTAGAGAGAATTGGTGTGGATGAAAATAAACTGGAGAGGGGTTAATATAGGAATGAGGGTGGGGTTAAAGTGTTAAAAATAAAAGTTTGGGGGGTTGGGGGTGGTGGGGGGCCACTCCACCAAAATTTGGCCATTGCCAACAGTCATTTATGCAAATTGGTCTGTTGGGCAACGGCCCATAACTGCTAGTTTTGCTGAATTTTAAAAAAAAAAAATTTATTCGGTCGGTTAAACGGTTGGCCAAACGGCCGGGCCGGTTAACCGGTTCACCGGTCTCATTTTGGCCAACCCTTAACCGGCCCATCTCAAAAGGGTACCTGTCAACTGGGAGCCTGGAATCCGGGTCTGAGTCCGGGACCGGTTTAGCTGGTTCCGGTCACCGGTTACAACCGATTCAACTGGCCTAGTTGACAGGTTTATGCTAGCGTGATGATCTGCTAGGACTCGTGAATCATTTGTTTCACATTACCATACAATTTGTATTAGTCCTAGTGCTGCCTAGGATTTGTGACAAAGACATCTTTGCCTATCCATCTAAAGTTTTGGTAATCCATCATTATTTGTGAGGAAGTTGTTAAACTTATTTAAGTGACATGAAAGTATCCTATTAATGCAAATCACTCCAGGATTGGGTTAGAAAAGTCGATTCGTAAAGTGGGCCCAAAGTGGTTAGTGCTATCAGAATCCATGGGATCCTCAAAAAGTCAGTCAACATCTCATGCTCTTTCTTTCTTCCATGTTCAACGATTGCTTTTTGTGATCCTATTGATCATATACTTTTGCTTAAACTTCTCTTTTTTTTTTTTGTTTCTCACTCGGTAATTGTATTTATATTAGGAATTCGGTTAATACAAAGTTTATAGTGTAGTACTTATTAAAAGAAGAAGTACTTTTTTACTAGATTTTTTTTTTTAATTCTCGGGGTTTAAATTTGAAATATTTAACTAAAAGTGAAGAGATATTATCTTTCCAATCAATTTTCGGTAATACATTTGCTTAAAATATGCAATAAGTTGTAAAGAAATCTTTCAAATTCTTATCCGATAGCTTACCAACTTTACAAAAAAGCAAATCTTTTGATTTTTCTTCTTCATGTGTACTCTTTCTTTCTTTCTTTCTTTCTTTTCTTTTCTTTTTTCCTTTTTAGACAAGTACATATGATATAATTCTGATATTTGACTACACCATATGTATAGTATATAATCTAATTTCATGTGCAATGTTGCCAGAAATGACAAAAGTTAAAAAGTTAGAGAACTGAGTTTTTTATAAATGAAAATAGCTTGTTCTAGGCTAACTTTATTCTATCCTCAACTAGAAAAAGAAATTGAAGAAAGGATATCTGGTAGTGAATCTGAAAAAGTTGAGTCATTTTCATGTGTTTTAATTTAACATCCTCTCTTTCTTAATCCAGAAAATTGGCTTTTTGAATGATTTTAGAAGTAAGCTGAAAATAGCCTCATCATGGAATTAGCTTCAAATGGATTAATTTTAGAGGCTGCTAAGCTTTTTGCAACGGCACATATCCCAGTCAATAATACACTAGCATAAGCACATAGTTATAGTTCGTAATATTGGAATGAAATAATATACTATTCTTTGGTACAATGAGTTAAATAATATTAGAGATGTATTTAAAAAATTATATTTGAAGTACCATCTGTGAAACTAAAGTGCATTTCGTGAAACCCATTTTTTTTGGAAAAAGTCTATAACCTTTCTAAAAGATTACAACCTTCTGGCTACGTTCTTATAGAAGAAGATGTTACCCACTGGATATATCGGACTCTTTTAAGACAATTGATAACATGCTTGTTGTATTCGAAAAGAGTGTTTGTCTGCTAACCTCATAAACGCACAATCACTCGTTTGAGACAATAATCTGTCACGCCTTCCATCTTTCTTCTAATTTTGTTATTCTCTTCTCTTTTCCTCCTTTCTCTATAGTTAATGGTGAACTTAGAGCGTTGAGAGCAGGTTTAGTTAAAGTCATTATTTCAAGCATGGGTCATTGATATACACATGGAATTCCTAAAAATAATACAGATATTCAGTTTGAACTCACAATTTTAGAGGGGATCTTAGTAGTTCAGTTGATTGACTACTATATTTTATTGGTGAGGGTTCAATTCCCACCTTGTAATACCCTCCGCCGTTTCCCCTTTCCCTACAGCTGTGTAATAAATGAAAAATCATAATCTTAGTCCTTAGAGAACTCAAACTTTGGAATTTAAATTCTAGTTTGGCCTCTTAATTAATTATCTACTTAATTTAATTAATTATCTACTTAATTTAATTTATCTAGTTAGCATTATTTTCACTCAACTGAACATACTCCTCCCATTCAAATACGTTATATTTTGGCGTTTGCTGGTCCTTGCCGTGGGTCCTCTACACAAGTATTTATTTAGTTCGTGTGAGAGCACATGAGCCTTTTAATATTGCATGGTGACTTCATATGGAAAATCACTTTAGAATATTTCCTTCCTCAATAAGATATACATAATTCAATTGAAATGATAACCTTATAAAGATCACTGACCAAAATGAATCAATCAGAAAATTAGGTTACCTACCTTTATGAGGGAAAGGAAAACTATGAAAAGACGGCATATTCCAATTCCAACAAACGAGTGGACTTATTGATAACCATATGGATATTGAATCTAATTCAATCCAAAAATTAACACATGATACTAGGATTACTCAAATTCATATAGTGAGACCAGATATCTATCTCACCCAAAGTGGACAATTCAACACCCTCCCGCATGCTCAAGCCTGCCAACTTGAGCGTGAACAACATAGGGGCCCAACATTGGTTCAGTCAAGAATTAGACTGAGTCTGAAGCTGATACCATGATTTGAAAAAAAAAATGGACATGGAATCTCTCAACTCAATAGCTAGTTCAAGATTTGATAGGATTGGTCGAGATCATATAATGAGACCAATATGTACATCCCACGTAATGTGGGACAATTCAACACCCTCTCGCACGTCTAGGACTGCCAACTAGATCATGAACAATATAATATGGGGGATCAACATCTAGTAAATAAAAAATTATTATGAATTTTATTCTAATACCATGATAAAGAAATGAATCGTGAGTTTAAATACTCAACCACAAGTTAATTCATAAGCTGCGGACTGTCCAATACGATCAAATATATATCCACAATAGTCTACCCAATATGAGACAATGCAACACTTGCTCAAATCGAATTTGAATTAGCCGAATTAGTAGATTCCAGAGAATTAAAATACTAAGATGTAAATCAAAAAGGAAAAAGAAAAGAAAAAGAAAAGCGAGGCTTATATTGGTCAATCCTCTCAGGAACAAATTGGTCATCATGCGTTACAACAGGTTATTCTTGTCATTTTGCTAATGTTGTGCCTAAAGTTGGCGTAAGTGTGAGAGCTTTTAAATATTATCGCTTTTTTCTTTTTTTTCCCTCTTCTCTTTTAAAAGATGCAAGCTTTATGTCTTTGACCAAAAAGTATGAAAATAAAAAGAAATTCAAGTTTAAAGTTAAATGCACCAAATCAGTGTATAGCTTTAACTACCATATACTCCCCTTTATAACACATTTTTTAAACTGTGGGTCACAAACACGAAAAAGAGATTTTAATTATATTAAAGCAGAGACAAAAAAATAAAAAACCAAAGGCGCCCATATAATGAAGAGGAAAAAAAAAAAAAAAACAGAGGCAGTCGCTGTATTCTTCTTTATCCTCCTTTTTTTTCTCTCAACAGAAATAGCATTTATTGGCTATTTTTTGGTCCCCTATTTAAAAAGTAACCACTATTATGGATATTGAGTTTCACTAGTTTCAAGTTTCACAGTAAAATTCCATGACAATATTCTTAAGATTTAGAAGCAGAATTTGAAATTTCGTGACAATAACTACGTGTCAGTTATATGGACTGGAAAGTAGCTATTTATGAATTTTACCTTCAATAACACACATTGGCGGCCGTAGCCATGCCATGGAGTTTCACACATTTGAAACTCTATAACAGTATCTTGGAATTTCATTTGTGGAATTTGAAACTCCGTGACAATAACTATTTTTCAATTGCAAGAACTGAAAAGTGACTAATTTTGAATGAAGAAATTGTACTCTTTGTCCTCCAAACTGGTTGGTATTTAATTTTTGCCTTTCAAAATCGAACTCATTCTTAGGGGAGCATAAGCTCTTTAAAAGCGTAGGGCATAACTTGTGAAATATTATGATGCGAAAATATAAACTTATGCCCTGCAAAAAAAATTGTTTGTTATGAGGGACAAAAATTAAAGAGCAACACAAAATTGGGACAAAAGAGCAAATGGCCCATTTTCAATTCATTTTTTCGCGCGGATTGCCCTACTTTTGGGGTGGTCTTTAAATTTTGCCCCTCATATTTGTGGTCTTTAAATTATGCCCCTCATATTGCTGGTCTTTAATTTTTGCCCTTCGCATTGCAACTTTGAGCGTTCACGCAGAAATCATGAGGTTCTGAGTTCGAACCCCCGCTCAAGCATAAATTAAAAAAAAAAATTGCAAGGCAAGGTTTGGGTCGTGTGTATGCCGGACCCGGCATACTCATGCCTTATGGGCAGACTTGGCATAAGTATGCCGGGTCCGGCATAACTTTGGTAATTCCTTCACAAGTTTATGCCGGTGGGGGCATACTTTTAATGGGCAAACTTTTATGCCGAACCCGGCATAAACTTGTGAAGGAATTATCAAAGTTATGCCGAACCCGACATACTTATGCCAAGTTTGCCCATAAGGCATAAGTATGCCGGGTCCGACATAACTTTGGTAATTCCTTCACAAGTGTATGCCGGTGGGGGCATAGCGAAATTTAAACTCTGCCTTGCGATTTTTTTTTTAAAAATTTTGACTGTGTGTGGGTTCGAACCTGGAACCCATGGGTTTTAGCCGAAGGGCAAAATTTAAAGATTTCAAATATGAGGGGCAAAATTTAAAGACCACCCCAAAAGAAGGGCAATTCTGCGAATTGCCCTTTTGAATTTTACCCAGAGGTATGGGATCAGAAAGCCCATTACAGAGCCCACACTTATAGTAGGCCCACATCGATTCATGTTGTCAAATACAAGCGATGAAAAGTCACCTGGGTTTGAAGTTAGTTATCTCATATTGGGCCAGCTCGAAGCCTCTGACTCATCAGATTTTTTGGGGTATCCAATAATGGAAAGTTCATATGTAGAGTCATCGGCACAAATGTCCTTATTTTGGGCTGGTCTTTAAATTTTGTCCCTTGCATGTGAATGTTTTAATTTTGTCCTTAAGGGTCATTTGGCGCATGGTATAAGCTGAGATATTCCAGCACTAATTTTTTTGAACCATATTTGGTAGAATGTATAAATTTACACCTTCTACTAAACAGAGTATAAAATGAGGCAGAATCTTAAGGATGGGATATCCCACCTTATCCACTAACCTTGAGATTATTTTATCCCATCTCCCATATGAGATAAATTAGTCCCGGATTTATATTCCCCTGGGATAATTTAATCCACGTACCAAACGACCGCTAAGTACTTTAAGTCAATAGTATTTGGACGAAACTATCCTTACTATCTCACATAGCGCTTAGGGTTCTTCTTCCCCAATCTTGCCTTTCTCTCCTCCAAATTTCAAACCCAGAAGCTCCAAGTATCAATAATGGTGGATTTCAGAATCTACTACATAAAGGCTAGGGATTGTTAACAAACGCCGTTATCCGAATATCCTTCTTCACCGGCTAATACAGGTCATATATATGGTGGCAAGCTTAATTACCATGATGTGGTGAAGACTTTATTAGCTCGATCTATGACTACGGGGCCCTCATCACGCAAAGAGCTCAATAGTGAACTGGAACCATTGTTAGCAAGATCACTAGTATTTGTGATTGCCTATGTTGCCGCGGAATTACTTGGCTTGCTAGCTAGCCACCGAAAAGAACTTGAATGCTTCTACTAAGACTCACAAGACTAATCTTACATGATGTATGCAACAAACAAAACAGTTGGTCATAGAACATCTTAATTGCTTTGTATTTTGCAACACAATGAATGTTCTGAATATTGGGTGACAATTTGACACAGTCTAAATCTGGACGGTCACAAGGGAGTGGCGTGGTAAAGGATTTCATTAGTCTTCTGGAAAGATATCAACTCTTGTCACAACAAGCTGAGAACTTGTTTGCTACTCTAGTGTGTTGGAAAGTTTGGCCTTCCATCGTGATGTTAAGGATTGCAGGTCCGCTAGCTATCTGTAGATGATGCCACACGACATTGTTCAACTGATGGCTTTCGTGCACAACTTCAAGATCTTCTAATAAAAAAGTGCATGCAGCGGCACAACGTCCTTGAATTCATGAGCATCAGCATACGTGTTGTTCTCGACATGGACTTCTTTAATATTACCACTGCAGTGTACTCAAGCCTAGGGCTCGTTTGGTTGGAAACAAGTTATCCTAGGATAACTTATCTTGGGATTAGTTATCCTGATATTAGTTATTCCACCCTCTCATAGGGATAAAATAACACTATAATCTTGGGATTAGTTATATCGTGATTTTATCCCAATCAAACGTGGGATAAACTCATCTCAAATATAATCTCGGGATTATTTATCCTTATCCATCGTACCAAACGAGCCCTAAATGTCTTCACTGTTCTAACATAAATAAGTATATGTAGTGACACACTAAGTCTAGCTAGAGCTGTCCTAGTGTTGTAGGAAGCTAAGTAAAATGGTAACTGAATTGCTTTTCACATTTCATCAGGAATTGCTACTGAAGAAGAATTAAAAATAAGGGCATGGTGTTGATAAGCTATCTATTGAGGTTCTCTTATGTATTCAATACATTGTTTGTCATCTTATTGGTTGTTGCTAGCCTATTGCGCAATGCCTTTACGCGAGGACCATGGGAGGAGAAAGTTAGTGGTTGTATTGTTGCTATGAATTGATTCATTGTCGTTGAAAATGTCGAGCAGATATTCCTGCATTTGCTCTAGTCGAACCATGAGGACAAGGTTCTTTTTTAGGGCGGAAGAATTGTTATGAATCTAAATAATCTATGGGAGGACATGGATGGAAAATTGACAAATTACCTTTGAGACCCTGGTTAAAGGAGTGAAGAAGGCTATATATTGAAGAGGAGCCATTCCATTAGGGTTATTCTATGAAGGTGTCTTTTAATTTTCTTAGTTGCTTAGATTAATTCTGGAACTTTCCTCTCTTCTTCCTTTTTGTTTCTTCTTCCCTCGGAGGATTTGATTACTAGTTTGTAGTATTTGTAATAGCTTGAGGACGAACTCTTATATTTGTACGTGTAATTCAATGATCCATTTCAATACAACATGGGTGCTTTACACTTTTCCTCCGCACATTGATTATTCAATTTATTTTTTTATATAAAAATTCTACTAGTTTTGCCTCGAGGAAAAACTTCCCATTATATATACTTACAATTTTTCCCCAATAAGGCAAACTTACTTTGATGATTATTCAATTTACTTTTTATATTAAAATTCAACTAGTTTTTCCTTGAGGCAAAACTTCCCATCATATACACTTACAAGTTTTGCCCAATAATACAAACTTCGCTCGATGATTATTCAATTTATTTTTTGTAACACCCCGTAAACTTGAACTAAATGTAAATGAGTAAAAAAAAAAATCTAGTGTTAAGATGATATTTTATCTATATAAATCCATTCTTGATGAATTCGGGTGGAAGATGGTTGTTTTGAAGTCAAACCAACAATTGGAGTTCTTAAGGGCTCTTAAATTCGCCTAAGTTTTGGTAGGTCTGTCTTCTGGGCGATTTGCATGAAAATGTGTTGCGAATTTGGAAAAACTTCCTTGATGAAAGTTGTAGATCTTTGAAATAGCTTTCCAACGGTAGGTCTCCCAGCCCAAACAAAGTTGCATACAAAAGGTTATGCCCGTTTTACTGAAGCCTATCTTCGCTGGAAATTTTGCCTGTGTTACGGTGAGACGTTACGGACCGTAACACGTGTTACAGGCCGTAACATGGAGCCGTAACGTCTCAAAAATTTCCAGAACTCTCTGGAAATTTTCACTAAAGGACGGTCCAAAGAACGGTCCGTAACACGAAGGACGGTCCGTCCTTCGGAGGCGTCCTTTGACCCGTTTTCACCAAAAAAATATAAATAGGACACTTGTTTTGTTTATTCCTCCACTTCCTAAACAACCCTTAGGACGAAAATCATTCCCCCAGGTCTTCAAATCAAAGGTAAGGGCATCCTTAACATTACTAATTCATTCTAACATCAAACCTATGATTCTTAACATGATTTTTGTGACCAAAACCTAGGGTTTGCAACATAATTCTTCCCAAAGTGATTCAAGCTAGGGTTTGAGTGTTCTTCATTAGAAAAGTGTTTTGTTAAACCTTGTTTAACAAATTAAGGTATGTCTCTTTTGAAAATCCTTTTTGACTATGAAGGTGATTTGTATGTCTCTCTTTAAAAAAAAAAACCTTATTATGGATATATGTCTTTTTCTCGAAAGTTCTTTATTGAATAAAAAGGGTGAACTTCTCATACAAAACCCTAATGTATGTCTCTTTAAAAATAAAATCCTTTTTGAAATATAAAGGTAATTTATATGTCTCTTTTGCAAACTCTCTTGAAAGATCGATTCTTTATAAAAGCATGTTTTGAATGATATGATGAATTGGTTTTACACTCTTGAAATCTATTATAGGTTTGATTAATGGTTAATGTGTGTGAGGGGACAAACCCACATTAAACCTAGATTGTAACAAACCCTACATATGTATGTAATATTATGAATGTTTCCTCTATAGGAGATGCTTAATAATGATGGTTAAGGGTTGGTAATGATATTCTCATTGATGAATTAGGACATGGAATCTTTCGTAAAGAAGTTATACGTTTTCAAAACATTCTTTGAAATGATTTATCTTTACGATAGGGCATAATGAACCTTAATGGTAAATGGTGATGTGACTACCTTGAGATGAATTATAATTCGGCTTTTATGCTATGAACTCTGTTGATGTGATTTATGCCTAGCCATTCGGGAGGATGAGTGGTCACGGAGGATTTCATATTCCGGTGTGTTTATGCCTAGCCATTCGGGAGGATGAGTGGTCACGGAGGATTTCATATTCCGGTGTGTTTATGCCTAGCCATTCGGGAGGATGAGTGGTCACGGAGGATTTCATATTCCGGTGTGTTTATGCCTAGCCATTCGGGAGGAAGAGTGGTCACCGAGGATTTCATATTCCGGTGTGTTTATGCCTAGCCATTCGGGAGGATGAGTGGTCACCGAGGATTTCATATTCCGGTATGTTTATGCCTAGCCATTCGGGAGGATGAGTGGTCACCGAGGATTTCATATTCCGGTGTGTTTATGCCTAGCCATTCTGGAGGATGAGTGGTCACCGAGGATTTTATAAGCCAGTGTGGTGCGTTGTGACAAGGGAACCCTACGGTCATCCCCTCGATGTGATTGATTCTTGGGCCTGTATCGGCAAGTGCGATATTGGTATTCTCTCATGGAACTGTTGTTGACAATCATGATCAATTTGAAAGGCATAATTAAAAGTTGTAACTTGACAAAAGACTTTATAATCGGTTTTGATAATTCTTATTGAGATACACATGCTGAATACTTGTTTTTATATTGATTAATGGCTTTGTAAACTGTTTGACAAATGATATTAAGAATCACAAAGTGGAATGACTGTTTTTATGCTATCTTTTCAGAACTGATTTCTTTATGTATTATTATATTTTATTTTTATAATACTTGTTGTCCCCGAGGCACTCACTGAGTACAAAAGTACTCAGGCATACCATTGTTGTTTTTGATGGTATGTTAGGAAACGGAGAAGAGCAGGTTCGTGATACTCTCGACGCTTAGGAGAACTTGCTGTTGTTGTTGATGTGGTGAGCCCACATCTTCATTCGTGGGACACCCCTTATCATATTTATTTACTATTATTGTTTTTCGGGTTGCGTCCCGAAGTTAGATGATTATTGTGTCTCTTAGAAGCTCCATAGATAGTTGTCAGAATTGTGGGTAGATGGTCAAAGTTTCGTACGACTTAATGGGTGTTTGCCACGTTTATGGCTAATACTTATAAAGACTTCCGCTGAATTAATTCATATATTCATGATTTGTTACATTTAATTTATAAACTGTTGGAGGTGAATGTTGAACCTGGCGGGTTCAAGTAATTATTGTGTTGTTTAGGTTCTTCCGATGTTGTTCATGACGTCGGATGCCGGTCACGTCTAGGGTGGGTTTTGGGGCGTGACATTTTTTTATATAAAAATTCAATTACTCTTCCCATTACATACACTTACAAGTTTTGCCGAATAAGACAAACTTAACTTGATGATTATTCAATTTATTTTTTTATATAAAATTTTTACTAGTTTTGCCTCGAGGAACTTCCATTATATAGACTTACAAATTTTTCCCAATAAGGCAACTTAGCTTGATGATTATTCAATTTATTTTTTTATATAAAAATTTAACTAGTTTTACATCAAGGCAAAAATTCCCATTATATAGACTTACAAATTTTGCCCAATAAAGCAAACTTAGCCTGATGCTTATTCAATTTATTCTTTTTATATAAAAGTTTAACTAGACAAAACTTCTCAATATGTAGACTTACAAGTTTTGCCCAATAAGGCAAATTTAGCTTGATGTTTATTCAATTTATTTTTTTATATAAAAAATCTACTAGTTTTGCCTCAAGGCAAAACCTCCCATTATATATACGTAAAAATTTTGCCCAATAAGGCAAACTTAGCTTGATGATTATTCAATTTAATTTTTTATATAAAAATTCCACTAGTTTTGCTTCGAGGCAAAATTCTCATTACACATACTTACATATTTTGCCCGATAAAGCAAATTTAGCTTGATGATTATTCAATTTAACTTTTTATATAAAAATTCAACTAGTTTGACCTTGAGGCAAAACTTCGCATCTTATACACTTACAAGTTTTGCCTAATAACGCAAACTTAGCTCCATTATATATACGTAAAAGTTTTGCCCAATAAGGCAAACTTAGCTTGATGATTATTTTTTATATAAAAATTCCACTAGTTTTGCTTCGAGGCAAAATTCTCATTACACATACTTACATATTTTGCCCAATAAAGCAAATTTAGCTTAATGATTATTCAATTTAACTTTTTATATAAAAAATCAACTAGTTTGACCTTGAGGCAAAACTTCGCATCTTATACACTTACAAGTTTTGCCTAATAAGGCAAACTTAGCTCGATGCTTATTCAATTTATTCTATCAAGTTCATGCTTGAAGAACAGACTGCAGAAAACATGGCTAAAACATTCTTCTCCAGTAGTTTGATTTTATTTGACTCTTGCACAACTGAAATTTTTGGATAATAACTTATAATATCTTGTCACCACATAACTGCTTGAAACCTTACTCCAAAGGCAGACAACAGAAGTTCAAAAAAATTTACATATTTGACTAACAAGTGTGTAAAGTATCTATTTCTTAAAACTTAAGCTTTGAACCCAAGAAAGCACCCAAGTATCTTTTGGGTTACGCTAATCTTGGCAGTTGAATGACCAGTATAACTTTTTTGCCCCTGTTAATTTAAAAACATAAATGACCTAGTATAACTCATGCAATACAGTCTTTTGTATGAAAGGACTCACGAATCAGGAAATAAATTTTACCAACCAAAGAGTTACGACCATTCCCATATCATTAGATGGGAATTTATTAATGAGTTCCAGAAAAGGAACCTTCGTAGGCAATACTCAAGTTGCACATTCAATTGACAGAATTAATGTGAAAAACTTGATTAATCCATAACTAGCAGAAATGCAAGGTAAGAGTGCGTACAAATTACAATAGACCCTTGTGATCCAACCCTTCCCCGAATCCCGCACATAGTGGGAGCTTAGTGCATCGGGCTGTCCTATGAGTTGAAAGACCACAAAAATTCCTAATTGAGCTCATAAATCCTCCTGACTGACACTGAAATCTATACCAGAACTACTGGTAACTAAAAAATTTATAATCCAATAATTCGCAAACAATCAAACACTGCTAGTTTGTACAGATTTCAAAACAGAAAGAACATTACCTGCTTGACAGATGAGAGCTCGTCTTCTATTTGCTGAATATAGCTTACAGCCTCCGAGGACAAAGTGGCAAGAGAGTGGACGTTTGTTCTCTCTGTCTCTCTGAAACCACAGAAACATATTTCCATCAACATCACTTACTCCATGATCCCACAACAGTCAGATATTTTTCCTCCACACTACCCTTAGAATCATTGTCATTCTTGAATAATCCTACACATAACATGCGAAATCTAAAAACGCGTGCATGATACAATAACAACAACATACCCAGTGTAATCTCATAAGTGAGGTCTGGGGAGGGTAGGATGTACGCAAATCTTATTTCTACCTCTACCTTTGTGGGATAGAAAGGTTGTTTTCGATATATCCTCGGCTCAAAAGAAATGTAGTCAATGCAGAATTGCAAGAAAAATAGGGTAGCTAAATATCAACTTCATATTATAGATATCAATTGTCAAAAAATGCAACCCAAATCAAAACAGATACAAGAAATATCAAATTAAGCTCATATTACTATGGTTTCTCTCTCAGGCAATTAATCAAACACGTTAAGATCCAAAGACTTCCTTTTTTTTTTTTTTTTTTTTTCACATCCAATTTTGAATTTTGTGATTTTAAACTTGTCATGTATAGTTTTTAAATTGTCAACTTACTTAACATAGAAATAGACGCTCGAATAAGACACTTAAATTGGGATAATGGGAGTATAATCAATAAAACGAAAGAAAAAAGCACTTGTTTCCTAACAAAAAACACTAAAATGTAGAAAAAAATATTATAAGGTTCAAAATATAACCAGTATTCCAGTGGTCAAATAAGCACAGGTAAAAACTACTAAGTTTGACAAGAAGCACATAAAAGAATATATTCCTTCTTAAATATAAAAGGTAAGACAAGAAGCACATAAAAGAATATATTCCTTCTTAAATATAAAGGTAAGATCTGCTTACATTTTAACCTCCTCAGATTTCACTTTGTGAGATTACACTGAATATGTTATTGTTATTGTTAAATATAAAAATATTAAAAAATAGCTAATTTCCAAAGAAGAAAGACAAAAAACATCTCAGACACCAAAAATTGAAGCACACTTGAAACCTTAATTAAGAGGAAAATAATGAAATAGTTACCTAGAGGAGGAGAATTAACCCATG
This sequence comes from Lycium barbarum, assembly GCF_019175385.1. Classification (NCBI taxonomy): domain Eukaryota; kingdom Viridiplantae; phylum Streptophyta; class Magnoliopsida; order Solanales; family Solanaceae; genus Lycium; species Lycium barbarum. Next base: position 114,285,893 of record NC_083346.1, on the reverse strand, counting down.
GTTGAAAAATGAAAAATTAAGCCATGGTTGAAAAAAATAGGCTGGAGGGCATTTTGGTCAGAAAAGATTTATTAATTGAAAGGAAGAACATAAATTAAAGACTAGCTCATTCGAAGGTTAAACCGTGCAAATTTTTGCCATAGATATTGTGGCACCTTCTGTTGCGGCCTTGCGGGTCATTCGCACAAATGCCCTTATTTTGGGGATGGTCTATAATTTTTCCTCTTTAAATTTGTGGTTTTTAATTTTTGCCTTTCACCACTTTTCGCACAACATAATTTTAGATTTTGCTTGATATAATTTAGATTATATCACACAAGTTATTCCGGAGATGACAAATCTTTTAAACTCTACATCAAACTCCACAAAAATAGAACTTATGTCGAGCGAAGCAAAAATTCAGTTTCGGAAGATAAATGTTACGGAACTTACGCCGGAGCGAAGCAGATCTGGATATTTTTATTAAATGAGTAGCAGAGACAAAAATTAAAGACCACATATATGAAGACCAAAAATTAAAGACTAGTGCGTTTGAAGAACAATTCGTGCAAAAACTTCTTCTGTTGCTTGGCAAAATAAGAAAAATTATAACCATTTTATGCCATCAACGTCACATAAAAGACAATTTATACAATTTTTTATATTAAACATTAATTAATAACCTTAGAAAAATAGAAAAATGAAAAAGAATCTTAAAAGGCAACAATCTTGTATTAAACCACTATAACTTAAATCTGATTATTAATAGCAACATAGTGAGACGTCAAATTTGACTGACTCAACTTGAACAACCCCTATATGATTATTACTTTTTTGGAGCAACATTATGGGGCTTATAATCGATTCCTTTTCTCATAAAACTTACAATTATAGTTTGCAAAGTATTTCATAGAACTTACTTGCTGACCAAGTTATGGATTTGTGGTAGCTTGAAAGTTAAAGATGAATATCACATTTTCTATAAATTGTTTATCTAAGAGATTTAATTTAACTCTACAAGTAATTGAAATTTCTTAACCATATAGACTTGTTTATTTGAGTTATATTTGCAGGGTTGGGGTTGTTTAATTTATTGTTAAAAAATATACTTTTTTATACTAAAAATTTCTTAATCCCCAATAGAAGTTAATTATGACTCATTACTACTTATAATCCCCTCTGCCTTCTACCTTAATACTAGCAGTAAGTATACTGCTGTAACTACTTTGACTTTCATTTTTTAAAACTAATTATTTTCCAACTATACATTACATCATTAAATGTACAACATCCTATTTTTGCTGGCTAGAATAATGAAATAAAATTTGACTACTAATAATAGTAAATTTGAGCATAACTACTTAAAGATAAGGCAAAATTGAAAAGAGTAATTAATTTTCTCTTAATTTGTTAAAGTGGACAAGAAAAGGGGGAAATCTACTATTAAATATACTGGCGAAGTAAAAGGTTACAGAGGGAGTAGAATTTAAGTTTAATCAGTCCAGACAAAAGTCTAGTTCCTCAACAGACTATAAAAAGAAGGGATAATAGCACTTTTCATTCCTAAATTATTAGTAAATTCTTATTTTGGTCCTTATGGTATATGATTCTGCATATTTAATTTTTAATTACTTAAAATACATGTCTTTGATCACTTCATGTATAAAATGTATTATATTTGACTATTTATAGAACTATAATACCGTCAAATATGAAAGAAGCCTACAAATTTAACATAAGACATCAGTAATTAAGTGGTGAAACGGTTAATATTTATGAGAATTTGTGAATACATATTCTCAAGTGAAGGGATAAAGAACACACAATTCAATTAACCGAATATTTAATGTGTTTAGTCAAATATCAAATGGACCAAAATTAGAATCTACCAATAACCGCAGAACCAAAAGTGCTCGTAACCCTAACAAAAAAGAAGATCTGCATTTGTCGTGATCACTTAATAGCTCTAGCAGTTTTAGAAATTAACATCATCATTAATTCATTACATTATTTAACACACTTCCATGCATGGAAGGAAAAAAATTATTATTAATGTGAATAAGATATAAAAACAAAGAATACAGCCTCTGCTTTTCTGTTCTTCTTTTTTGCTTTCTGTTTGATATATACACAAAGACACGAGAATAGAACAAAATATTATAATTAATAAGTAAAACGTATAACAAAAAAAATAAATCATAATATCCTTTTCTTGTTTCAGTTAATAAAAATCTTGAAAGTGGCCACCACTTTCTTAAACGTGTTAGCTAAAGTTGCCCCAGAATTTTGTGACACAATTCCATCATTGCCAGCAAGAACTCTATATTTGTCTTTTCTTGTAAAACTTGTACACTCAAACCCTAATGTTGCAGCCAAGATCCTCTGAACATAATTTGCAACATCATGTGGACTTTTCCCAGATGAACACGTGGCTTCTACTGGTAGTTGATTCAAGAATGTTACCTGTTGGAAAAAAAAAAATTAATCAAGAAGACATTATAAGATTAAGGCTTGAAACACGTTAACTATATAGCCACTATTAAAAAAGTGCAAATTTTTCGAAAGTCGTCCCATCGAAAATAAGCTCGTCGTTAAGGGACTTTCGACGAAATTTTCTTCCGAAATGATTTCAAAAAGCTAATATTTGACAGATTCTGTTAAAAATTTAGTTGTGAACATTTTTCTGAAAATGATGGGATTGAAAGCAAAAAGGTTTAATGGATATGTAATAAGCCTTTTGAATTTTTACGCTAACCAAATAGTGAAAAAACTATGGTTAGGAAATTAAGAAACATTTTTTAGTTTCAAGTTTAGAAACTTGTGAAGAAAGAGAGAGTTTTTGGAGACGACAAACTGAAAGTTGTTATTTTTGGGCAAAATAAAAACAATTTATTGTGAAGAAAAGTCAACTTTTCATTTAAAAAGTATTCTATTTATTGTTTATATTTAAGCATAATTCTTCATTACCTCATAAACTGGCCTAGGGTTCATGAAGAAGAAAATTGGGTCCATTGCTTTCCATCCCCTAGCTGTTGTTGCATGAAAAAACCCTACTCTATAGTTCATAGCCACCGGCACGATTCGATCGGTTAATTCAGCAAAAAGCGCACTGAACCTCAGTAAAAACGGTTCTCTGCATGTCGTCCCTTCGGGGCAGACGACTAAGTCTCCTTTCTCGAGCTGTCGCTTGATTTTCTGAGCGTCCACCTCCCGAATTCTCGTTAGCCGAACGGTCGGGATCGGAGACAAAATTTCCGAGAACCGAGAAATCGAGTACGTCACAGCCGGAATCCTCCGTTGAAGTACGGTGGAAAGGACCACCGGGTCCAGTAGAGTTCGGTGAGTGCACACAAAGAGCACGCCCGAGTTTGTGGCTGAGGCTGGTGGTGGTGGTTTTCCCTTGACAATGACTTTGCCACCAAATAATGGAGCCAAATAGGGTACGATCCATAATGGTAACATTAAGCCAATTACAATACGTATTGTTGCTAATATAATCCCAAGTGGAATCCACAAAAGAATTAATAGAGCTATTGATGGCGTTGGACGTTTAACAAGACGTCCATCATGGAAAATTACTGGTAAAGGCTTGATAAGATTGTGATCTTGATTTTTGTTGCTCGTAAATGGTGGATGTGATTGTTCCTGTTTCAAGTGACATTTGTAACAGAATTTGTCATGTCAAAAATGTTATGTCAATGTTATATAGAACAAATAAACTATCTATATGGTCCTTTCTTGTTACGATCATCCTACGAAGTTTCTACAAATAACGTAACTCTTTCATTTTCAGTTATCACATATATAATCCTGACAATTGTTTCGGCAGTGTATAGTCATGTTCTTGTTTCAATTGACATTTGTAACAAAGCTTATTATGTCAAGATTCTAATGTCAATGTTATAAAGGAAAAAAATAATCTATTTAATTCTTTCTTGTACGATTATCTGATGAAATCTCATCAAATAGCTCTTTTGTTTCGGATGGTCACATATATAGTTTTTGTTGTCGTTCCCAATGGTCACATAGTTAGAATTCAAACAAACAATAAAAGTTACTATTAAATAAAAAGAATTTTAGTTATATATACTGACAATATAAAAATGAATTTTTACTCTTGAACACATATATGCCAAAGAACTTAATTAGGTCGCTCACGTAGAAAGAAGTTATCCAGATCCTCAATTTTACAATTACCAAACGAAATCTTGTCAAATAACTCTTTCATTTTCAGAACTCAAACAAACAACAAATTAAAGCTAAATAGAAGAATTTTACGTTATATACACTAACAACACTTAAAAATTAATCTTGAGCATGTACATATATATATGTGTAAAAGAACTTAGTAAATTTATCTAGTTTCTTCTTATGTGATTATTCATTGAGATCGCATCGAATAACTCTTTCATTTCCGATAATCATATAGTTAGGATACAAACAAACGAAAAAACTTAAAATAGAATGTACGGTTTAAACTATGTATATTGAAAGTGCAAAAAATATTATCGTACGTACCTTGCATAGAGAAAGGAATGAAGAACCAGATTGAGGCCTTCCAAGGCCTAAGCTAGGTTGTTGTTCACCACCAAATAAAGCACCAACTTTTTTCAAAATCGAGTCAAAATCATCTTGAATAAATCCAGTGGCGAAGCCAAAATTGTTCACAAGAAGTTCACTTCCAATAACATCATCAGCTCTCAAATGCTCCTTCACAAATCTATCCACCATAATTCTTGGATTTTTTGTCACCACTACTCTCTTATCAAATGAGCTAAAAATTCTCCAAGAATTCATATCAATGTCATCAAAATAAAACTTAGGCAAAACAGCTCTAGCCACAGCTTCAATTTCAGAAATTTTTACACCTATAGTAGCCACAAAAATCATCAATTTTAACCCTTTATCCCTTTGGCCACAAATATCAAGAAACCTAATCAATGGCCATAACATTAGTAAAATTGCAAATCTTATAAGCCCAGATGCTTCAAATGCCACTAACATGAAGTAACTAAAGGGATCTTGATCTTTTAAGAGAGTCCCTTCAAGCTCAGAGACAATTGAATCCATTTGTATGATAATTATTTTTTGGGGGGGCAAAAAAACTCTTGTTGTTGTGTTAGATAATTGAAATCAAGAATTGGGTTTTAAGGAGTATGAGATTTGTAAGATGAAAGTAGATTTGACTTTTCTCTAAGGAGAGAATGGGATTTGTTTATCTGTTCGCAACTACCATTTGATACATGTGCAAAGAAGGTACAAAGATATTTATATTGAGTGTGAGTCCCAATTTGCATGGTTTCTTCTTGAGGTGGATATGTCTGCATGAAATACTAAATGCTTAAGAATATTGGTCATGTCAACATGGAAAGCTTGGTTACTCAACTCAACCAACTAATTAGTTTGTCTTTCTTTAAAAGGAATATCAAAAGAATTTATGTTAGAAAATATATCGAGTCGGTTCCACAATGGGTGTTGCTTAGTCCATTAGAATATATATTAGTAACTTCCATTTAAATTCTAACTGATATCTTTGTATACACTACTATAACAAATGTAGGAAAATTAGTTTTTTTTTTTCCGAACATAATTGTGGGAAACAAACAACAGCTAAGATTAACTATACACAATATACTTGCATCACTAGAGGATATTTAGGCAGTGAAAGTAGGAGATCATAAACTAATATTTACATTTAAATACTATAATTTAATCTGTATATGCTGAAGGAATAACTATTTTTTGCACTATTAGGTCAAACAAATAATTATATACATATATTTGCTCGTAATATAAATGAAATTAATAAATAAAAAATAAAATAACCTGTATAATATACTCCTATTATATTACAAATAATGTAAATATTTTATGTGTTATTAGTGTATATAAGTTAGATATATTGTGGGAGTCATAGAATACCGTCCACGTCTACCCCCAAAAAAACATCTCTGCTACATATGCTCATTTAATTTGTAGGTTATTTACTAAGATCACTTAATTATTATAGCCATTAATTAGAGGATTCTTACTGTTTAATACAAAGAGTTTGTTTGAATCGTGGCAGTTGATTACTGATTAGGACCGTGGCATGAGATGTCTGTGTCATCAAGTGTATATTTTGTTGGTTCCATTCAATTAGCAGTAGATTCTGTGTTTATTATGATTAAGTTTAATTAACTTCAATATATGCGGCACATCTTGTCCACTTTGGTCTAACAAAATTTTGTGAATTTATATCTCGAATACCGTCGAATTCAAAATTAAAGCACGTATATTATCTAAATTTGTGTTATCCTTTATAAAATTCTTTATTTTCCTCTCACATTCTAATGTGTAATTCATTCAAGTGTCATATTTCCTTTTGTATAAGTTTGTTAGTCTTTTTCTTTAAGGCCGTATTCTGTAGGCGTCACATAAATTATACTATGTGTCCTGTAAATTATCCGTATAGATGCGTTAAATTCATTATAACTTGATAAAGTTATCTCCTCATCTTTGTCTAGAAGCTACACCTACGTGTCAAGTCCTCAAAGATTCTTGTGTCACCACAAGTCACAACTCATTTATCAATTTCTGTTAAGTATTAATTAATTTGATGTCTATCTTTAGGAGTGTACAACTGAAAAACGTGTGTAAATTCGGGTAAAGAATCAGCTTGTAGAATTGTTGTTTTATTTGAGGAGATGAAGCATCCGGAACAAAAGATATTTGGTCATTTATTAATAAACAAAACGTGTAGAAGCTTTAAAATGTTAAATGTGTGAACTCATGTTTGTAAAGTACTCTAGCTTATACTGTCAAAGTGAATTCAGGATTTGAACTTTAAAGTTTTAAATTTTAAACTTTCGACCTCAAATGTTAGAATTGAGTTTTAAATTTAATTTGGTATATATTTACTGAATTCTTAGCACAAATATATGAATTGAAATTCCGCTAAATCATATTCTGAAAGTTACCTCCGCCACATCCTACCGTTAGGGAGTGTTATGGAATAGATATAAAAATGTCATCATTAATAAAAAAAAAAAAAATCGGATTCGAACCTCAAAAATAGAGACATTCTAGGTAGGGAACGATTTCCCCTTAATGGGCTTTACTCCACTGGCGGAACTACCTTATCAAAGGGAGTCAATTGACACTCCTTCGCTAAAAAATTACATTGTGATAGTTCAAATTTATATGTATAATATATGTTGAATCCCCTAACTTTATGCATGTGTTTACTTCTTAAAAATTTGGACTCCGACAGGGGCGGGTTATGAGACATAGCCCTGTAAGCCCATACCTGTGTAGAGTAGATCGTTCAACACCTACGGTACAAACCCATTTTGAACCTATTGGTCCTAGTATCATAGGCGACCGAACGATAGCTATTGATGCAAAGAGGCTATTATTTAAAGGCAAGCCATAATCTCTTGGAAAGACCACCAAACAAGGCCCTTACTTCATTAAAGATATTTTTGTAATAGTTATCTTAGTCTTCTTAGCCTAAGGAGAATAAATACTATACTTGTTATTTCATTAGCTGGGTTTTGATGTTGAGATGAATACTCTTGATGAGTGATAGTTGGTTTGGTAGGTAGTTGGTAGTGTTAATCTATCCCGTAAGCTTTCCATCGTTGCAAGGCCCTTCCACTCAGCCCAAGCTTTCTTTCGATTACGTCTGCTTCCGATTTTGTTATTCTGTTAGCCTTAGTTAGTCGTTTAGTCAAAGCCGTACGTATGCCCCTTTCAAATCGCTCTATCATTCGAAGTAGGAGCTGGGTTGCGAATAGAGAACTATTGGTATAGCGAGATGAACGGGGATAAACCCAAGTAGCTCTGGCCTATATCCAAGAGACTCGAAACTAGTTAATCATGCTATCCTTACCTTCTAACTAATCGGCCAATCACGCTATCCTTACCTTTCAACCAACCCCTTTGATTCAGTTTCTACAGCAGTATATAATCTCGGACCTGACGGATGCCTAAAAAAAATTGGAAGGGGATCAAAATAAGCAAGTTCTCATCCCATACTCAAGTCTGACTTCGATCATCATTTCCCGCCTGGGCAAGATGGATTTGGCTTCGGTGATTCACCATGTGAAAAAAGAGAAAACACAGTGAAGTCACCAGATGAATTGCCGAGTAATAGTGGGTAGGGCTTATCTTTCCCCCAAGCTACTTTACTCAATGGAAATCATTCCAGGTACAGGAACTGGAAAAAAAAAAAAAGGGGCTACGACTACTGGGATATGATGCCTGGGTTTCTTGATATGAGAAGTTGGTTATGTAAGCTAACAACCATTCCTAGGTTGATGCCTCCCGTTCATTCTTCTTCATTTCATCATTTTGTTGTGTTCATAGGTCCCAAGCCCTTCTTAGAAAGCCCTCTTCCCTCTCCTTAAGTTAGGGGGAAAAAAATACCTTTTTGTGCAGACCCTATATTTATATTGATAAATTCATTAAATATATAAGAAATATCCATTGGGAACCTACTAACAAACTAGGTTCCTGGTCCAACGGTAATAAAGTAGCTAGCTAAAGTTTTGTTGCCCTCCTTGATGGGGTTTCTATTTCCCTTGGACACTCATAAGGAAGTTTGTTTTTTTAATTTGAAATAGCTGGGAACCCATAAACTTCAAATTTACCTTATACAATGCAATTTCGAATTACACAAGCCAATAAATTTCAACATCGAACCGTTAAACAAACCAAAAAAGGTACTCTAACGTCGCTCAATAAATTTCAGAGCAGTCGATGGTGACTTAGTCATGGAAACTAATTCAAGAGTTTGACAAGGTTGATTATTTGAGAGATTTTCCCAACTTTAATTCGAGTTATAGTAAAATAATCTATAAAATTAATACTTTATTTACATCTATTAAGTGTATATATTCAGTATGACAAGAAACACGTTTTGATTAATTAGTAGGATTGATTATCAGCTAGTTGAACTTTTTTTTTTTCTTCCTTAAGGCTGGTTTTCTTCGCCATTTAGACCTATATATTAATGTAAAGAAAGAGACCTTCACTTCAAGTTGAATGTTGATTTATTCAACTTTCTTTTTTTGTTTGTAATAAGTAGTGAGGTAAACATATAATAATTATGCCTCAATCTCGAATAAATTAAGTTGGCTATATAAATTTTTATTGATTACAGTTTTCTAATTAAATTCATCTCATGCAAACGTTACACAACAACTACGATCGATCGGTGATGTAGCATGATGGGTGGTCAATTGAATATCACTTATCAAAAAATATAATGTGTTATAGAAAATTATATAATGTAAGTCAAAAAATATGTTTTATATATTGATACATATAAAACCTTGAATACATGCACTTAACTAGCAAAATTATTTACTTCACTACTGACTACGATTTTGACCCAAATAAATTAGAGTTAGATGTATATATGACTTCTCACCGACCATATTTCTCTAGCTAGTTAAATTTATCACATGCCAACATTATACAAAATAAGGTTGAAAATAGGCTTATACCTAGATAGACCCTTAAAACTTGACATGTTTTGTAAGTCAGACACTCAAACTTGTCTACTGATCAGATAGACACTTTAACTTGACAAATATATACTCATTAAACACAAAAATCTGATGTGGCGAACCGCTTGCATGAAAAGCTATTCTAAGCTCGTGAGATGCTATTAAAATTAGCTGACATGGAAAATATCCATATTTTTTCTTTTATATAAATGATTAAAGGCCCCTAAAATCTTGGTCATCTCCATTCATTTGTGGCAGTTGGGAAAAATGGCTACCTCCGCCTAAACTAGTAAAAAAATAAGCAATTGCTGCCGAACTCCTCCACCAGTTTTTTGTTCTCCCCACCGACCGCATCATAAAGAAAAAATCCACCACAACAATATCGAATTTCAAAAACTCAAACACAAAACAAATTCAGATTCAAAGAGCCGGATTAATAGGAATCTCAAAATATCAAATTTCAAACTTAAACATGAAAATCCAAATTAAAATGAATTGATCGCTTTCAGGTTAACTTTTGCAATTCGATTACATTGCAAAGATAGGGAATGAAAGGTCCAAATTTAATTGTTTAATTCCTCTGAAGTTTTTCCTATTGTCGACAACTTGACATCATTTTATGATGGAACAAATAAAAGAGAAATATTGTGGTGACCTGATTATTATATGAGAAAAAATAATGAAGAAGGAGATTTTACAAAAATGGGACAAATAGAAATTGAAAAGGAATTGGGGAACGGAGTGGACGACATGGGGATAGGGGGAACGATTAGGGTGGGGTTGAAGAACAAGTGGGTTTTGTTTTCCTTTTTCCAATTTTTATTTTTTAAAACCTTTTATTTACACTTGTCGTTTTTTTATTTTAATATTCCACGTGGCATTAAATAATAGGTTCACTTGCCACATCATTACCAAGTTTTTTTCACACACTTGGTCTTGTGGAAGCAGGGGTTCACAAAATACATATTGCCAAGTTAAAGTGTCTATCTGGTCGCTAGACAAGTTTGAGTGTCTAACTTATAAAACATGTCAAGTTTAGGGGTCTATCTAGGTATTAAACCTTGAAAATAAAAAATACTAAAAGTTCAGTAATGCTTTTTAACATTTTGTATTATGAAGATTCGTCATGAATTGAGTAATTTTACGTTGTTTGCCTCCTTTCTACAACGTTTTTTCTTCATTTGAGTTTAGTACCGATCACATGAGCAAGGTCATACAAGCGGAATTCGTTGTGAGGTTAAATATATATATTTATAATAATCAGTTACAAATGAATAATGTAAATAATGAACAAATATGCATAAAATAAATCAATATAAACAAATCAATATAAACAAATAAAAAAACCACAGATAATGTTGGAGGAAACTAAAACTGTAATCTTGTACTTTGACTATTATCAACTTACATAAATAGCTACCTTTTAATAGTTTCTAACAATTTATAGCTACTTTTTCTATATTTACAAATCGAAGCTAGTTTTTGTTGTATTTCACGTTTTTGAAATACACGGAAATACAAAATTCGGCAGAGTTCGCATTTTTGAAATACATGGAAATACAAAATCTGGCAAAGTAAAAATAGGTTGTATTTATGGAACAAATTATCTTCTTTCATTTTAAATGATAAGTCAAATTAAATCAACCATGTATCACGCATAATGGCTGAAGTTCCATACAACCCACGTTTCTCTCTCCAAATTACTCCATTCCAAACTTTTAGAAATACTTCCAAATATAGAAAAATATATACTGGAATACAATGAAATATGGTTGATTGTTTAAGAAATATAAAATTGTAGTATGCGTATTGTAACACCTCGTAAACTTGAACTAGGTGTGAATGTGTAAAAATCTAGTATTAAGATGATATTATATCTATATGAATCCATTCTTGATGAATTCGGGTGGAAGATGGTCGTTTTGAAGTCAAACCAACTAGTGAAGTTCTTAAGGGCTCTTAAATTCGCCTAAGTTTTGGTAGGTCTATCTGCTGGGCGATTTTCATGAAAGTGTGTTGCGAATTTGGAAAAGCTTACTTGATAAAAGTTGTAGATCTTTGAAATAGCTTTCCAACGGTAGGTCGCCCAGCCCAAACAAAGCTTCGTACAAAGCGTTATGCCTATTTTACCGAACACTGTGCAGAACCGACACCTGCCGCTTGTGAGGGCACGTGCGATGGCCCCGCGCCGCACGCCGATGGCACAAAAACCCCTTCTCTGACTAATGATCTGAGTATGGTCGTGCACTACATGTGTGTCGCGCTTTAGTCGGTTTCAGGTCAAAAAGTCGGGTTACGCGTTTTAAGTTATATCTAAGGTTTGGGGTTCATTTCCCCAGCACCCCATTCACGAAAAATTACCCTAAAGTCAATAAGAACAAGTCCCAAGCCTCAAGAACCATACAAGGTAAGTGTTATCATGATTCTAGGTTCAATTCAAATTCCTAATCCCTTTCTAACATGATTTTATGACCAAAACCTAGGGTTTGCAACATAATTCTTTCCAAAGTGATTCAAGCTAGGGTTTGTTCTTCATTAGAAAAGTGATTTGTTAAACCTTGTTTAACAAATTAAAGTATGTCTCCCTTTTAAAAACCTTATTTTGGATGTATGTCTCTTTAAAAATAAGATCCCTTTTGAATATAAAGGTAATTTGTATGTCTCTTTTGAACATACTCTTTTTATCGGTTTTTACGAACTCTTTGGTTGTGATTTGTATGTCTCTTTTGAAAATCCTTTTTGACTATGAAGGATGATTTGTATGTCTCTCTTTTAAAAACTTATTTTGAATGAAAAATCACTTTTTGAAACTATTGTTGGAAGTATAAATTTTATTCAAGATTCTTTAATGAACGAAAGGAAAAGCAATCTTTTCATGTTTCCTTGAACTCTAATTCATGTCTAAATGGTGGTTAATGTGTGTGAGGGGACAAACCCACATTAAACCTAGATTGTAACAAACCCTATATATGTATATGATATTATGAATGTTTTCCTCTATAAGAGATGCTTAATAATGAAGGATAATGATTGGTAATGATATTGGAATTCTCTTGATGGATGATTTAACTAGTTACTTGAAAGGTTGTTGATTGTGGAAATTGAAACTTGTTTAAAGAAGTGAAACGTTTTCAAGACATTCTTTGAAATGATTTATCTTTACGATATGGCATAACGAACCTTAATGGTAAATGGTGATGTGACTACTTTAAGATGAATTGTAATTCGGCTTTTAAGCTATGAACTCTGTTGATGTGATTTTGCCTAGCCATTCGGGAGGATAAGTGGTCACCGAGGATTTCATATTCTGGTGTATTTATGCCTAGCCATTCGGGAGGATGAGTGGTCACCGAGGATTTCATATTCCGGTGTATTCATGCCTAGCTACTAGGGAGGAAGGGTAGTCACTATGGATCCTAGTGTGTCATTGCCTAGCCATTCGGGAGGAAGAGTGACCACTACCGGGTTCGCTACCCGGGGTGTGATTCAAGCCTAGCTATTCGGGGGGAAGGATAGCCACCGCTGGGTTCGCTACCTGGGGTGTGATTTATGCCTAGCTATTCGGGAGGAAGGATAGCCACCGCGTACTACATAGTCCGGTGTGATGTATGCCTAGCTATTCGGGAGGAAGGATAGCCACCGAGAATTATATGTTCCGGTGTGGTGCGCTATGCACGATATGATTGATTCTTGGGCCTGTATTGGCATGTGTGATATTCTTATTCTCTCATGGAACTGTTGTTGACAATCATAATTGATTAAAAAGGCATATTTGAAGTTGTAACTTGACAAGAGGATTTATAAATGGGTTTTGATAATTCTTGTTGAGGTACATATGCTGAATACCTGTTTTTATATTGATTAATGGCTTTGTAAACTGTTTAACAAATGATATTAAGAATCATAAAGTGGAATAACTGTTTTTATACTATCTTTTCAGAACTGATTTCTTTATTTATTATTATATTTTATTTTTATAATACTTGTTGTCCCCGAGGCACTCACTGAGTACGAAAGTACTCAGGCATACCATTGTTGTTTTTTATGGTATGTTAGGTAACGGAGAAGGGCAGGTTCGTGATACTCTCGACGCTTAGGAGAACTTGCTGCTGCTATTGATTTGGTGAGCCCACATCCTTGTTCGTGGGGCACTTCCTGTTCATTTATTACTCTAGATTTCCGGGCTGGGTCCCGAAGTTAGATGATGGTTGTGTCTCTTAGAAGCTCCATAGATAGTTGTCAGAATTGTGGGTAGATTGTCAAAGTCTCGTACGACTTAATGGGTGTTTGCCACGTTTATGACTATTTACTTATAAAGACTTCCACTGATTTAATTCATACATTCATGATTTGTTACATTTAATTTATAAACTGTTGGAGGCGAATGTTGAACCTGGCGGGGTTCAAGTATTATTATTGTGTTGTTAGGTTCTTCCGATGTTGTTCATGACGTCGGATGCCGGTCACGTCTAGGGTGGGTTTTGGGGCGTGACACATATATACAATGGAATACAATGAAATATATCATAAACTGTTTCATAAATTAGAAATACATTTAAATACAGCGAAATATACTGAAACAGTACACTGAAATATGCTGAAACATTTTATGAAACACTTGGTGGGCATGAAGCTCCACAACTCTCATCGAAGGTGGAGTATGCGTTGGATTCATGTCGAAGGGGTGGTAGAATAGTGTCGTTATCAGTGAGAGAAGAGATTCAACAATTATTAACAAAAAACAAAGAGCAATTTGATCAAAAGAGCACCAATTGGAATAACCCAATTCATCTTCTTCTTCATTGTGTCGGCTTTGATAATTTTCGACCAAAACCTTATAGAATCAATTCGACCTGGTCCAGAACTGTGAATTGAATCGTATTGAAGTTTCCACCCAGATTAATGAACACCCAGTCAATTTAGGTCACAAATATATCAGATCACACATGGCAGCTTCTTCGACTGACAACAACGGTGGTTCGAATCTTCTTCCCAGGTTGCGAAGTTTCCAAATCAGATTTAGAAGCCCAAATCTTCCTCTCCTTCAACGATGAAAAGTTGATTTTGGTAGCCGTTAGAGTAGACAGAAGTGAGAGCGTTTATTTTAGAGAGAGAAATAAAGTGGACAGTGTATTTTAGGGATAGAGTAGTTAATGGACCGTGTATTTAGGAGATGAGGTAACACAGTAAAAAAATATAGTGGGGTAGCTATGAAATTGTCACGACCCGACTAGGGGCCGTGACGAGCACCCGATACCTGTACCGAGCGCCCCTTAGCTATCCTGTATAAACAGTGCCATATATATATTTTTTTAAAACATTAACGTTAGCAGTTAACTTTCTAATATCGCGCTACACCTGAACGCGAACCATTCAGAATAAAATACATTAAACTGTACATAGCTGACTGTGTATATCTGTCTACGAGCCTCTAGACATAGTACATTTATACATAGAAAGGGCCGAGTACGGTCGCGCCCGAAAATACATACACAAAATAGTACCAATGATATGAGGCTCCGGAACGACTGGAGCGCTGTACAATGCTGCAGATAGAGCCCTAGAAACCCGGTCCGTGTACCTGCTGACCTGCGCGGCATGAACGCAGCATCCACAAGAAGGGACGTCAGTACGAATAATGTACCGAGTATGTAAGGCATGAAAAACAGTTCAAGCAGTAACATAAAGTACGATCAATAATAATATCACAGAGTCATAGCGCGTATAACGAGGCAAGAACTTAACCTGTACATAGGGAGGCCCCTCTTTAGGCCGGCTGTCATGTAGGCTTTTCTTTTCATCTTTGAAACGTTTCTTTTCATAGGCATAGGAATCAACATTTTTATATTACTTATTCTCGTGTACAGAAAACAGTACATTTCAGTAACGGTATCTTTCATTTACATTTACAGACGCCGAATACAATCGGCTCCCCCAACCCCCTCCCCAACGATGACCCAACATATTACATCACATATGTATCACACATTATATATATATATATATATATATATATATATATATATATATATATATATATATATATATACAGACGCCGCGTACAGCTCATCCCATATCCCGCGTCCGGGCATCCCGCGTCCAGGATGGAATCCAGCTGAATCAGGTGGTGATATAACAGTGGCCCTTCCCTTTTTCCCCATATACACATACATATACATTTACTTATCTTTTACGCATATACATGTCTCATATACAATTACTTCATCGTATATATATATACACATCCATACACGTATACCCGCTTTATATACATATATCATATGGGCACACAAGAGAGCCAAGGAAACTCATGTATCCATCGGAGTGACATAAGGTCGATGATCTCCGATTACTTTACGGAATGTTAGTGATAGCTTTGTCTCACCTTGAAGGAACAAGTATTCTAAAGTGAGACTATCAACGGAGAATAGGGTTACGGTAACCAAAATTGACATCGTAGGCATTTTAGATGACAGTCATGGGTTTTGGAATCTTAGAAAATAAAGTTATAACTAGAAAATATAAATACGATTTAAAAATTAGTTTATCGCTTTCATGTTTACATAAGGTACTTGGCTTAGTCATAGGGTCGTTTTGGTCGTACTTATCATAGCTACATTCCCTTACCCGACATTGTCATTATCATTATCATCATAGGGGCACTCCCGTTGGAGTGGTCATAGCACTTATTGCTTGGTGACGGAATCGGGATCGAAGGCCCCCTTTGGATACACTTCAAGCACGTTAACCAAGACTCTAGGAAAATCCGAGAGCAACGGGCCCACCTCGGGCCGGACGAGGTAGCGTATACCATTTACCCATATTACATGTCATAGCATTACTTGTATGAGTCTTGGGGTGATCGGGTCCCACTTAGGCAAGTTATAGGGGTCTAGAAGGTCATTTCATCATTTTGCACACTTTCTACTTCAATTCAATTGAACAAAAAGTTGAAAACTTTAAGTGCGGATTCCGGGGATTAGGGGTGTCCCCGAGGCTCGTACCCGACTTCTTTTAGTTAAGACATGCCATAGAAAGAAGGGTGAAGCCTTACATACCTCTTTTCGCGTCCTTTGCTACTCCGAATTCACGACACAATCTCGTCAAAATCTGCAAATTGGTCAAGTTTACCAAAACTTCTTATTAGAATACTTAGTGTTGAAATCCTAAGGGAGTACTTGGCTACCGAAATTTCGGCAGCACTTCCTCTGTAAATACATCATCCTCGACATTTAACTTAGTCAAATTCTCATCAAGCATAATCCGGGAATTCAAACCCGGCCAAACTACTAACATAATTCAACAACCACACTAGTAATTCACATATTCCATTCAAAGTACATTATAACGATTTCCTACTATCGTCAACACCTTCCGACTCCAACGAGCACAATAACAACTTCATAAATATATATATATATATATATATTCCAACAACATTATACCAATACCATTACATACTATCCATGCAAGAGCATTATTTCCAACTTACACAAACTTCCAATCACCAATACTTCACCAAACTTATTGAGTCTTTATTTGCAATATATGATCTACAACACAACAACTAAAATATTAAATTCAACTTGCCCCTTATCCCTTCACAATTCAACACATACACACGATTATACATGCCTTATACACGGCCTAACATCAAGCACACCTACACGACTTCAACCTTAGTAGAGTCATTCAACTTTCATCATCAACATGGCATTCATAACAATAATAACTAAACATTAGATAAAATGATTAACATACAATTTCTACACACACAATCATGCACCACACCTCACGGCCTCCACCCCCACTTCCCTATTCTTCACAAATTTCACTCACTTTGCATACTACAACATGCATAATTATTCATAACATGAAAAAAAAAGGGCATAAGTTCTCACCTTGCTTCTTCTCCACTTCTTCACTTGACTACACTTCCAACTTATAAGTATTTGTATTGTTCTTGCTCCAATAAACACTCCATCTTGTTAAGCACCCCCTACTTAGTTAGAAATAATTTTTGAAGGAATTTTTGTCACTTTTTCTTGGAAATTTTTGGTATGGCCGAAATGCCCCCTTTGTTGGTCTTCTCTTCAAGCTTCTTGATCCTTCTATGTGATAAAGATGAAAATATGAGGTGTTTATCACCCTTTTATTTATTTCCACATGGTTTAATTAAAAGTAAATTTGGGCTTGGGCCATTTTTTGCTTGGCATGGCCGGTTGGGCTTCTTTTTTGCTTTAAAAATTTAAGCCCAATTATATTTTGGGCTAGTCCTTGTAATTCTTGAAAATAATTTGCCCAACTTTCAATTTTGCCCTTCGTGTTTCTCCATATTTCCATGAGTCATACCTCGGATCCCCTTTTTTGCTCTTGACCTTTCTCACTATTTTCTCTTCTAAATTTTCCATACGCAACTCATGTGCCAAACAAGATAAAATGTGGCCTTGCTTGCCGCCTTCCCGCGATTGCCTTGAATTATCCAATTTCACAAAACGCGGGATATAACATCCTCCCCCCCTTTAAAACATTCGTCCTCGAATGTTGAACTGGCCTCATTGCGTATCATATTATTTCGGGGAGGTTTCCTTTGTAGATACTTCATGTCGCTTAGCATGTCCATTTTAGAGGCTTAGGTTGCCCTCAGCGATCTTTACCGTTGTGCTCCTTCCTCCGTGGAGTCTGCTGCGTCTATCCCTTCACTATACATGTTACTGTATGTCGCCATATTAGGAATTCCTTGCCTTAGACAGTGTGGACTCAATATTGGTCCCACCCTGCGACACCTGTACTTTTCTCCTTCATTCCCAAGGCTTTCTGTTGTCATGGCTTTTCTTTTTCTGTTAGCTTCATCCGTCTCAGCCTATATGGCTCGTATGGGGTTCCTAACCACTTTCCACACCCCAACTTACTCTGGGCTGCCTAATTTTACACTCGTCTCTTGTTTCCTCATTTATGAAATTTTCAGCATATTTCCCAGGGGGTCACCCATCATGGAATTACTCCCACCTGAGCACGCTTAACCTTGGAACTTTATTGCATTCCGATATCTCGGCGTCAATATTTTTACTTCCGCTTCCCCGTACTACTTATGTCACATAATATGGAACAAGTTGAGGTCTCGGCAGTTTTCGAAACGTCCGCGTCACACGTCTTTTCCTTCATTTACGGTTCTGACCTTCGCAATTTCCCGTATTCGCCTTTTTACCTATGCGTATGACCATTTTTCGTCCAAATTCTCAGTGTGTTCAGTAATACAGAGGACAGTATAGGGAAAAATAAAATTTGAGTTAATTAACACACGTCTATCACAGAAAATACTGAAAAATACCTGTGGCCGCGTCTGCGGATGGTTCAGGGTCCTGTCGTCTTGTCAGTGCATATAGGCGGTGTGGAGGACCGGATGAACTAGGTGCTCCTCCTCTACCTCGGCCGCGGCCCGCTGGTGCCTGAGAAGTCTGTCCACGAAGGCGCACGGTCGACGTCGAACCGATCGTTGATCCGGCTGGCTGAGTTTGGCCTCCTCCATCCTTTAGCGGGCAATCACGTACAAAATGGTCAGTTCGACCACAGGCAAAACAACCACCGGTGTCTAAGTAGCACTGCCCAGAGTGTGGCTTGCCACACCGAGCACATCGTGGTTGGGGAAGCCCCGTCCTGCCGGAATCAACTCTGTACTGGGACTCCGAAGCTCTGGCACCCTGACCTGGTCCGGAATAAGTAGGGCGATCAATTCCCCTATCCACAAATCGAGGTGGGGCACTGGCCGCTGTTTGGCCTGAATACCTGGATTGTTCTTGTGCCTGCCCCCCTCTATACTCACTCCTAGCCTTGGAAAATCTGCCTTTTTTTCTGGAGCCCCTATCCGGAAAACTCTCCTCTCTCCGTGGCTGATATTGTTCTTCCAGATTTTGGGCGTGGGCCTGGATGCGGGTAATAGTCATCCCATCTTGGAGTGAGGCCGTCAAACACTCCTTAACCAAATGTGGCCCAAGCCCGTTTACAAATCGGTGCACATGGTCTCCCCTATCTGCTATCAGGGCGGGGGCATACCTGGCTAGCGAGTTGAAACGAAGACTGTATTCCCGAACGCTCATATTTCCCTGTCTCAGGTTCAAGAACATATCGGCTCGAGCCCGTCGAACCTCTGGCGGTAGGAAATGTCGTAGGAAAGCCTCAGTGAACTCCTGCCAAACCGGAGCGGGTGCATTTGCTCCCCTCGATGATATCCAGTTACCGTACCACAGAACTGCCACATCCCGCAGCCTGTATGAAGCCAACTCTACGGACTCCGTATCCGAAGCATGTATGATCCTCAGAGTCCTCAGCATCTCGTCTATAAAACCCTGCGGGTCCTCCTCTGGCTTCGATCCATAGAACTCTGGCGGCTTCAGGGTAATAAAGTCTCGGGCCCTTGCGCTTACCGCCCTGTCGCCTGTGTCCACATCTTGCCGCTGAGCTTGTGCGGCGACTAGATGGGTCAATAACTGGATGGCCTCTGCCATCTGCTGGCCCGGAGCTGCTGGCGGTGGAACTGGAGGTGCGGGGGCTGGAGCTGGAGCTCTTGCCTGCTCTGCCGGTGCAGGGGGTGCAGGAACAGTCTGAGGGGGAGCTTCATTGTGAGATTCTTCTTCGTCTAGCTCCTGTTCAACTCTGCGGGCCGCCACCCCCTTGGCTTTCTCGGCCGTCGTAGCCTTTCTCTTCGGCGGCATTACTGAAACCATAACATCGGTTTTAGAAAAGGAGCATGGAAGCCTGGTAACATAGCTCTATCGCACGATTTCAGAATACAAAGAAGGTCACATTTCCTAAATGCCCCGTAGCCTCCTGTCTATAAGTATGGCGCGCTACACACCCATAGACAAGACTCTACTGGACACGGCTCGTAGACAAACCCTAGGACCGAACTGCTCTGATACCACTTCTGTCACGACCCGACTAGGGGCCGTGACGAGCACCCGATACCTGTACCGAGCGCCCCTTAGCTATCCTGTATAAACAGTGCCATATATATATTTTTTTAAAACATTAACGTTAGCAGTTAACTTTCTAATATCGCGCTACACCTGAACGCGAACCATTCAGAATAAAATACATTAAACTGTACATAGCTGACTGTGTATATCTGTCTACGAGCCTCTAGACATAGTACATTTATACATAGAAAGGGCCGAGTACGGTCGCGCCCGAAAATACATACACAAAATAGTACCAATGATATGAGGCTCCGGAACGACTGGAGCGCTGTACAATGCTGCAGATAGAGCCCTAGAAACCCGGTCCGTGTACCTGCTGACCTGCGCGGCATGAACGCAGCATCCACAAGAAGGGACGTCAGTACGAATAATGTACCGAGTATGTAAGGCATGAAAAACAGTTCAAGCAGTAACATAAAGTACGATCAATAATAATATCACAGAGTCATAGCGCGTATAACGAGGCAAGAACTTAACCTGTACATAGGGAGGCCCCTCTTTAGGCCGGCTGTCATGTAGGCTTTTCTTTTCATCTTTGAAACGTTTCTTTTCATAGGCATAGGAATCAACATTTTTATATTACTTATTCTCGTGTACAGAAAACAGTACATTTCAGTAACGGTATCTTTCATTTACATTTACAGACGCCGAATACAATCGGCTCCCCCAACCCCCTCCCCAACGATGACCCAACATATTACATCACATATGTATCACACATTATATATATATATATATATATATATATATATATATATATATATATATATATATATATATATATATATATATATACAGACGCCGCGTACGGCTCATCCCATATCCCGCGTCCGGGCATCCCGCGTCCAGGATGGAATCCAGCTGAATCAGGTGATGATATAACAGTGGCCCTTCCCTTTTTCCCCATATACACATACATATACATTTACTTATCTTTTACGCATATACATGTCTCATATACAATTACTTCATCGTATATATATATACACATCCATACACGTATACCCGCTTTATATACATATATCATATGGGCACACAAGAGAGCCAAGGAAACTCATGTATCCATCGGAGTGACATAAGGTCGATGATCTCCGATTACTTTACGGAATGTTAGTGATAGCTTTGTCTCACCTTGAAGGAACAAGTATTCTAAAGTGAGACTATCAACGGAGAATAGGGTTACGGTAACCAAAATTGACATCGTAGGCATTTTAGATGACAGTCATGGGTTTTGGAATCTTAGAAAATAAAGTTATAACTAGAAAATATAAATACGATTTAAAAATTAGTTTATCGCTTTCATGTTTACATAAGGTACTTGGCTTAGTCATAGGGTCGTTTTGGTCGTACTTATCATAGCTACATTCCCTTACCCGACATTGTCATTATCATTATCATCATAGGGGCACTCCCGTTGGAGTGGTCATAGCACTTATTGCTTGGTGACGGAATCGGGATCGAAGGCCCCCTTTGGATACACTTCAAGCACGTTAACCAAGACTCTAGGAAAATCCGAGAGCAACGGGCCCACCTCGGGCCGGACGAGGTAGCGTATACCATTTACCCATATTACATGTCATAGCATTACTTGTATGAGTCTTGGGGTGATCGGGTCCCACTTAGGCAAGTTATAGGGGTCTAGAAGGTCATTTCATCATTTTGCACACTTTCTACTTCAATTCAATTGAACAAAAAGTTGAAAACTTTAAGTGCGGATTCCGGGGATTAGGGGTGTCCCCGAGGCTCGTACCCGACTTCTTTTAGTTAAGACATGCCATAGAAAGAAGGGTGAAGCCTTACATACCTCTTTTCGCGTCCTTTGCTACTCCGAATTCACGACACAATCTCGTCAAAATCTGCAAATTGGTCAAGTTTACCAAAACTTCTTATTAGAATACTTAGTGTTGAAATCCTAAGGGAGTACTTGGCTACCGAAATTTCGGCAGCACTTCCTCTGTAAATACATCATCCTCGACATTTAACTTAGTCAAATTCTCATCAAGCATAATCCGGGAATTCAAACCCGGCCAAACTACTAACATAATTCAACAACCACACTAGTAATTCACATATTCCATTCAAAGTACATTATAACGATTTCCTACTATCGTCAACACCTTCCGACTCCAACGAGCACAATAACAACTTCATAAATATATATATATATATATTCCAACAACATTATACCAATACCATTACATACTATCCATGCAAGAGCATTATTTCCAACTTACACAAACTTCCAATCACCAATACTTCACCAAACTTATTGAGTCTTTATTTGCAATATATGATCTACAACACAACAACTAAAATATTAAATTCAACTTGCCCCTTATCCCTTCACAATTCAACACATACACACGATTATACATGCCTTATACACGGCCTAACATCAAGCACACCTACACGACTTCAACCTTAGTAGAGTCATTCAACTTTCATCATCAACATGGCATTCATAACAATAATAACTAAACATTAGATAAAATGATTAACATACAATTTCTACACACACAATCATGCACCACACCTCACGGCCTCCACCCCCACTTCCCTATTCTTCACAAATTTCACTCACTTTGCATACTACAACATGCATAATTATTCATAACATGAAAAAAAAAGGGCATAAGTTCTCACCTTGCTTCTTCTCCACTTCTTCACTTGACTACACTTCCAACTTATAAGTATTTGTATTGTTCTTGCTCCAATAAACACTCCATCTTGTTAAGCACCCCCTACTTAGTTAGAAATAATTTTTGAAGGAATTTTTGTCACTTTTTCTTGGAAATTTTTGGTATGGCCGAAATGCCCCCTTTGTTGGTCTTCTCTTCAAGCTTCTTGATCCTTCTATGTGATAAAGATGAAAATATGAGGTGTTTATCACCCTTTTATTTATTTCCACATGGTTTAATTAAAAGTAAATTTGGGCTTGGGCCATTTTTTGCTTGGCATGGCCGGTTGGGCTTCTTTTTTGCTTTAAAAATTTAAGCCCAATTATATTTTGGGCTAGTCCTTGTAATTCTTGAAAATAATTTGCCCAACTTTCAATTTTGCCCTTCGTGTTTCTCCATATTTCCATGAGTCATACCTCGGATCCCCTTTTTTGCTCTTGACCTTTCTCACTATTTTCTCTTCTAAATTTTCCATACGCAACTCATGTGCCAAACAAGATAAAATGTGGCCTTGCTTGCCGCCTTCCCGCGATTGCCTTGAATTATCCAATTTCACAAAACGCGGGATATAACAGAAATGTAAGTTTAGAATAATATAGCTGCGAAAATTAAATATTAAATAAGAGAGTTATTATTCATAATTAAGTCTTAGAGGTAGCTATGACAAGTAAATTTCCCTTCAAAATAAGTGTACACTTAGCCTTTAGCATACCCCTCAAAAAAATACTATTTTTTAGAAAGAAATAGGTAATTTGATTAAACTACCCTTTTAAAAAATTGTATCTTACTAGTATTAATTAACTTGACATATTGGGATTTGTTAACTTAATTAACAGTTAATAAGGAAAATTTTGAAAAAAAAAATATAGCTAATCCCTTTAATTATGTAAATAAATACTTATTTTAAATCAAAATAAAAAATCAATGAACACTTATTATGAATCGGGGGGACTACTGTTTTACTTTTCAATGTCAACTAGATGGCCTATGCCCGTGCTGCGCACGGGCCCAACACTTCGGATTATAATGTATCTATGTATATATAGTTATGTTTAGATAATGATAATATATATATATATATATATACACTATGTTCAAAATATGATTAATATAACATTGTAGTTTGTGCTCCGTATCTAAAACTTTATTTTATTTGTGTTTGCTACGAAAATTTATTAATACTTTTTGAAAGAGAAGACATATTTAAAAGAAAACTATTTTCCTCTCTTTGAGATAAAATAATAGCAATATTTAAGCATCAGTTGATATTTTCAATTTTAATTCGATTAATTTAAAAGTGTAAAATACTTATTATTTTTTATTAATTCTAATTCACATTATTAAATTAATTTTACATGTTTGAAACAAAACAAAGTAGAAATTAATTTTCTATTTAAACGAAGAAATGCTATTTTTTAATTTTTGGTAAATATTTTCGGTTTAACTCATTTTACTTGTCATGTTGTCTTTTGCATGGTTTTTTAAGGAAACATGAATTAGAATTATAATTTGACTAATTTATCTTATTCATTATTTGATATTCATTTGATATTAATCTCTTTTCACATTTATTAGAGTAAGAATAAAAATAAAAAAGTAATTAAATTGTATCTTATTTTTTAAATATATATATTTTAAGTATATTTATTTTAGTAAACATAATAAATAAATGACATGGCGGAATAGCAAATACAACAATTAAATATTTTGAAGAAAAGTAATAATATGAGGTCCGTATTTTTTGCTGTGCAATAATTTCATTTGCTCTCACTAATGAGTTAATATGCATGTGCCAATGAATCCACTATTATTGACTTGATGAGAATACTTTGGGAATTACATGAATATTGTTTGATTTTTTAGTATATGGAGTGCATGTTTTTTTTTTTTTTGACGTTGCCTTTTTTTTTTTTAATATGGGGTCCATTTTTTTTCATGAGTTTGGAGAGGGTGGGGTCCACTTTTTTTATGAGTTTGGAGAGGATGGGGTCCAGCTTTTTTTTTTTTTTTTTTTTTAAGAGTGACTATCGATGAAGCATGGGTAAACCGATGCTTCTATATAGTAGAAAAATAGAAATATAATAAAGTATTTCTATCTACTTTTTAGAAGAGTTGGTAATACAAAGTATAAAACGTCATTTTTTTGCCCTTAAATAAAAAAGTGGATGGGATCACAAAGGATTTTGTTACTCTTAAACAAAAAAGTAGGACCGAACACGGACGACGATCTTACCTCCATAAATCGGCTCTTCTATATAGTAGTAATAGTAAAGTAATACATATAATTTTTTTTATCAAATTTTGATTTGGATAATTCTAATTCAAATTATTATATTAATTTTACATGTTTAAGATGAAACGAAGTAGAAATTTGATTTTCTATTTAAATGAAGAACTTCTATTTTTTAATTTTTAGTAAATATTTTTTGTTTAACTCATTTTACTTGTCATGTTGTTTTTTACACTATTTTTTAAGGAAACGTCAATTAGAATTATAATTTCACTAATTTAGCTTATTAATTATTTGATCTCCATTTAATATTATTTTTTCTTTTATGACATTAATCTCTTTTCACATTAATTAGAGTAAGAAAAAAATGAAAAAGTAATTAAATTCTATCTTATTTTAATATATAAGTATTTTAAGTATGTTGCTGTACAATAATTTCATTTGCTCCCACTAATGGGTTGATACGCATGTCACAATGAATCCATCATTATTGATTTAATTGTTTGATTTTCTAAGCACTTTTTTTTTTTTTAACATTGTTTGTTTTTTTAATATGGGATTCATTTTTTTTAATATTGCTTGATTTTGTTAATATGGGGTCCACTTTTTTTTCCCGTGAGTTTGGATGTGGTGGGTTCCACTTTTTTTTTTTTTTTTAAATACTGATTGGTGTTTAATATGGGGCCATGAAGAACTTCTATTTTTTAATTTTTAGTAAATATTTTTGTTTAACTCCTTTTACTTGTCATGTTATTTTTTACACGGTTTTTTAAGGAAACGTCAATTAGAATTATAATTTCACTAATTTAGCTTATTAATTATTTGATCTTCATTTAATATTATTTTTTCTTTTATGACATTAATCTCTTTTCACATTTATTAGAGTAAGGAAAAAATGAAAAAGTAATTAAATTCTATCTTATTTTAATATATAAGTATTTTAAGTATGTTGCTGTATAATAATTTCATTTGCTCCCACTAATGGGTTGATACGCATGCGGCAATGAGTCCATCATTATTGATTTAATTGTTTGATTTTCTAAGCATTTATTTTTTAACATTGTTTGTTTTATTAATATGAGATTCACTTTTTTTTTAATATTGCTTGATTATGTTAATATGGGGTCCACTTTTTTTTCCCGTGAGTTTGGATGTGGTGAGTTCCACTTTTTTTTTATTGCTCGGTGTTATTTAGTATGGGGTCCACCCTTTTTTTTAAGGAAAAACGGACGATGAAGCATGGGTCTAAACCCATGCTTTATATAGTTTCTTTTTATTTTTTTATTTTTTTTTATTTTTATATTGCTTGGTGTTGTTTAGTATGGGGCCCACTCTTTTGGACACTATTAGTTTGCACTATTTTTATGCATATAATATATATATATATATATATATATATATATATATATATATACTATGTTCAAAACACGATTGATATAACATTGTAATTTGTGCTCCGTATCTAAAACATTATTATATTAGTGTTTGCTAAGAATACAAAGTCTGCACTTTTTTTTTTACATTGTTTATTTTTTTAATATGGGATTCACTTTTTTATTTTATTTTTTTATATATTACTTGATTTTGTCAATATGGGATACTATGTTCAAAACACGATTAATATAACATTGTAGTTTATGCTCCATGTTTAAAACTTTATTATATTAGTGTTTGCTACTAATACGCATGGTGTTTAATATGGGGCCCACAATTTTTTTCACATTTATTAGTGTAAGGAAAAAATAATTAAATTCTATCTTATTTTAATATATAAGTATTTTAAGTATGTTGTTGTACAATAATTTCACTTGCTCCCACTAATGGGTTGATACGCATGTGGCAATGAGTCCATCATTATTGATTTAATTGTTTGATTTTCTAAGCATTTGTTTATTAACATTGTTTGTTTTATTAATATGGGATTCACCTTTTTTTATTTTTTTAATATTGCTTGATTCTGTTAATATTGGGTCCACTTTTTTTTTCGTGAGTTTGGATGTGGTGAGTTCCACTTTTTTTTCTTCCTTTTTTTTATTGCTCGGTGTTATTTAGTATGGGGCCCACCTTTTTTTTTAAGGGACAACGGACGATGAAGCATGGGTCTAAACCCATGCTTTATATAGTTTCTTCTTTTTTTTTTTTTTTTTTTTTTTTATATTGCTTGGTGTTGTTTAGTATGGGGCCCACCCTTTTGGATATTATTAGTTTGCACTATTTTTATGCATATAATATATATATATATATACTATGTTCAAAACACAATTGATATAACATTGTAATTTGTGCTCCGTATCTAAAACTTTATTATATTAGTGTTTGATAAGAATACAAAATCTGCACTTTTTTTTTTTTGACATTGTTTATTTTTTTAATATGGGATTCACTTTTTTTTTTTTTAATATATTACTTGATTTTGTCAATATGGGATACTATGTTCAAAACACGATTAATATAACATTGTAGTTTGTGCTCCGTATTTAAACCTTTATTATATTAGTGTTTGCTACGAATCGCATGGTGTTTAATATGGGGCCCACATTTTTTTTTAACATTGTTTGTTTTTTTAATATGGGATTCACTTTTTTTTTAATATTGCTTGATTTTTGTTAATATGGGGTCCACTTTTTTTTTCCCGTGAGTTTGGATGTGGTGAGATCCACTTTTTTTTTTTTAAATACTGGTTGGTGTTTAATATGGGGCCCACAATTTTTTTTAAATATTAGTTGTTGTTTAATATATATGGGCCCCACCATTTTTTTTTTACAATTTTGGTTTTTTTTATGGGCCTGTTTAATATGGGGCCTAAAATATTTTTTTTTTCATTGGGGGGGGGGGGGGGGGGGGCCCACAACGGACGACGAAAAAGGAGCCTCAACCGGTGCTTCTTAATAGTAGTAAAGTCAAGTTAATTTTTTAAAAAGATTTGGCTATTTGTCCAATTTTTCTCGATCGAGCTGTACTTTCATAAATAAACACTGTGATCTGTCACATCATAGTTACGTCTATTCATTCAATTGAGTTAAATGGTGCAACCTAAACCCGTCAACCGGTTCGGGTTAACCGGTTAAAACCGGTAACCGGACCGGTAAAATTGAAACCGGAACCGGAACCGATTAAACCGGTTAACTGTTTATTATATACCGGTCCGGTTTCAATTTTTTTGGAACCGGAACCGGTAAAATCGGAACTGGACCGATAAAACCGGTGGAAATAATTTTTTTTTTTAAATAGAGCCGTTGGGGCAGCCCAATGGACCGTTGGGCAACGGTCCATTTGCAAAAATGGTCGTTGCCAAACGGTCCCAAACTCATTTTTTGCCCCCCCAACCCCTCAAACTTTTTTTTAACACTTTAACCAATCCCCCACCCCTATATAAATCCCTCTCCATTTTCATTTTAATCCACACCAATTCACTCTTCTCTTTCTCTCAAATCTCAATCTCTCAATTATAATTACTTTGCAACAATTAGCCACTTTAAATTTCTCTCAAATAAATATTATAAAGTCTTATTATAGTTTCAATTATTAATTTTGCAATTATAATATTGCTGGTAGAGTTGGTGATTTTGCAACAATCCGAAGTAGCTTAGGTGGATTTGCAATTCTAGTCGCCTTCACTTTGTTGGAAATTAGTCCGGCAATTTGGTGCCTTCGTTCCAACTCTATCTTTATTTTTCGCAATTTAATTCTAGCAATTTAATTTGTTGCAATTTATTTTCTTGTGATTTATTTGAGTGTGATTTAAATTAATTCTATTTAATAATGACGAAGAGATTTAGACGTGGTGTCGGTAGTAGTGGTATTGTTAGGCGTGGGCTTAATGAAGAAACATTTGTGGAAGAAACACCTAATTTAGGTATTGATGTTGGTGGAAATAATCCACTTTTAGGTCATGAGGCAATGCAACAACATTATACCGACACTTTTAATGAAATTGATGATGATGATGAGACACAAGCCCCCGAAAATCCCATAGGAGATACATGTCTTGCACAATCACATACACAAGACAAACCGCCTAGAACTCGTAAGCCAACCGCTAAAATTTGGAAATTTATGACTAAGGATAGGGAAATCCAAACATCTAAATGTACCCTATGTGGACAAGTATTTACTTTTAAGTAAGAAACTAGTAAGGATGGTGGAACGGGTACAAAGTATGACAAGAAAAAAGAGCGTGTAGAAATAGCTAAAATGGTAGCTTATGATTGTTTACCATTTTCCTTTTCTTCGGGTTTGGGGTTTGTTACTTACATTTAACGTTGTTATAATCCGTTATTTGAGGGTATTCCCAGAAGTACTTGTAGAGCGGATGTTATAGATTTGTATAAAAAATATAGATTTTATTTGTGCCATGTATTTAATTCTTTAAATTGTAATGTTTCTCTTACCGCTGATTTGAGTCTTAGTCTTAACAAGTTAGATTTTTTTGCTATTACATGTCATTGGGTTGATGACAATTGGGTTATGCAAAAAAGAATTATATCTTTTTTATATGATGAAGGAAAAGGTCGTCGCGATGGAAATTTTTTTAGCGGATTCAATGTCTACTATTATGAGATTTTTTAACATTTATAGAAAAACACTTTGTATTGCTTTAGATAATGCTTCTAATAATACAAAGGCAATTGATCTTTTAAAAAGAGAATTAAACCCTCCGCTAAAAAATATTTTTCATGTAAGATGTAGTTGTCACATTTTAAACTTAATTGTTAAAGATGGTCTTGTGCGTTTTGACGATTCTATTCAAAAAGTTATAGAGGCCGTTGCGTTTCTTTTTTTTTTAATGCTAATAGGGGAAGACTTAAAGATTTTAAGAATTATTGTGTGGAAAATAACCTTCAACCTACAAAAATTCAAATAGAAATTGAGACTACACTTACATTATGCTACAACAAGCATATGAGTATAGGATTCGCATACAACAAGTTCACAACAAATATAATATTAATAGTGATGATTGGTTAAATTTTACGCATTGGGAAGATGTTAAGGAATGTGTTGAACTCTTAGAAATTTTTTATAATGCAACTCTTGCCTTTTCTAAACAATTCTATCCCACGGTAACCGAAATTTTAGCCTACTTAGCGGAAATAGCTAGAGTTTTACAAGAGTATAAATATAAACCCGGTTATCAAGCGGCTATTTTTGATATGACAACAAAATTTAAGAAGTATTTTTTTTCCATCCCAACTTTATTTATATTGGGTTCTCTTTTAAATCCTTGTTTAAAAGTGTCTTATACTAAAGCATTGGTTGGTCAAATTTATACATTTTTAGAAATTGAAGAGGGAGTTCAACCATCTTTAGCTGAAGCCGAACTCGCTATTGATGACGAGTTTAGAAAAGTTTTTACTCATTATTCTAATTTGGAAGAACATGCCACACCTGTTGCTCCACACCCTACTACTTCTCAAAGTAGCAAAAAGGGCTTGTCGGGTTTAAAAGTTTTACAATACAACAAGTTCACAACAAATATAATATTAATAGTGATGATTGGTTAAATTTTACGCATTAGGAAGATGTTAAGGAATGTGTTGAACTCTTAGAAATTTTTTGTAATGCAACTCTTGCTTTTTCTAAACAATTCTATCCCACGGTAACCGGAATTTTAGCCTACTTAGCGAAAATAGCTAGAGTTTTATAAGAGTATAAATATAAACCCGGTTATCAAGCGGCTATTTTTGATATGACAACAAAATTTAAGTAGTATTTTTTTTCCATCCCAACTTTATTTATATTGGGTTCTCTTTTAAATCCTTGTTTAAAAGTGTCTTATACTAAAGCATTGGTTGGTCAAATTTATACATTTTTAGAAATTGAAGAGGGAGTTCAACCATCTTTAGCTGAAGCCGAACTCGCTATTGATGACGAGTTTAGAAAAGTTTTTACTCATTATTCTAATTTGGAAGAACATGCTACACCCGTTGCTCCACGCCCTACTACTTCTCAAAGTAGCAAAAAGGGCTTGTCGGGTTTAAAAGTTTTACATTCACATCCAACTCCTTGTAGTGCAAACTTTGATGAATATCACTTTTATTTGATGCAGCCAAATGTGGATATCAAGGAACTAGATGAGTTGGACGTCTTAGCATGGTGGAAGAAATATAAGGCAAGTCATCCGATACTCTCAAGAATGGCTTGAGATATCCTTACGGTTCAAGTATCAACCGTGGCTTTGGAGAGTACATTTAGCCAAGGAAGACAACAAATTGGAGACCATAGACACTCATTATCCGGCTTTAGCTTACAAGTACTAGTGTGCATTCGCGATTGGATTAGATCGGAGCGACGCAACCAAAACTTAGAAGCGGGGGAAGGCGAAGAGGAAGCGATTGAAGATTTGATAGCAAGTGGATCAGACCAAATGGAAGACTTTGAAGATATCTCGATGGCCGAATATGATATGGGGGAAATTAACCAAATGATTGAGAATTGGTGATTTTATTATTCCACTATTTCTTTGCAACTCATGTATTGTTTGCATGTTAAAAAAAACTACAACTTGCAAATAAATGTTATCCAAGAATGAATAAAATATATGGCTCATTGAGCTTTCTTCTATTTACTTGTGTTCATATTTTTACTTATATTAAGTTAGGAATATACCTAAAATAT
The DNA here is from genome assembly GCF_019175385.1 of Lycium barbarum. Classification (NCBI taxonomy): domain Eukaryota; kingdom Viridiplantae; phylum Streptophyta; class Magnoliopsida; order Solanales; family Solanaceae; genus Lycium; species Lycium barbarum. Next base: position 114,253,918 of record NC_083346.1, on the reverse strand, counting down.
ACTTATAATATACATCTACTTAAATTAAAAACTAGAAAGTTATATGCTTGAAAAATAACTAAAATATACTTATAATATATAGTATACATATAACTTAAACATATATATATATATATATATATATATATATATATATATATATATATATATATATGAACCAGTTGGGGCTCACTTTTGTCGTCCGTTTCCAATTTAATATTTTGGGGCTCACTTTCGTCGTCCATTTCCAATTTAATAAAAACAAAATGTAGGCCCCACCCATAGATATTAAAAAACAACAACTAATATAAAAAAAATTGTGGGCCCCATAATTCTAATATATATATATATATATATATATATATATATATATATATATATATATATCCGGTCCAATTTAATTAAAAAAAATTGTGGGCCCCATATATATTAAACAACAACTAATATTAAAAAAATAGTGCAAATTAATAATGTCAAAAAAAAAGTGCACCCCGTATTAAAAAATCAAACAATATTCATGTAATTTGCAAAGTATCTCATTAAGTCAATAATGATAGATTCATTGCCACGTGCGTATTCGTAGCAAACACTAATATAATAAAGTTTTAAATACGGAGCACAAACTACAATATTATATTAATCGTGTTTTGAATATAGTATCCCATATTGACAAAATCAAACAATATATATAAAAAAAATAATGAACCCCATATTAAAAAAAAAAGTGTTGGCTTTGTATTCGTAGCAAACACTAATATAATAAAGTTTTAGATACGGAGCACAAACTACAATGTTATATTAATCGTGTTTTGAACATAGTATATGTATATATATTATATGCATAAAAATAGTACATACTAATAATGTCCAAAAAAAAAAAAAAATTGCACCCCATAAAGGTGGACCTCATACTAAACAACATCAAGCAATATAAAAAAAATAAAAAATAAAAAATAAAAAGTGGACCCCATATTAATAAAATCAAGTAATATTAAAAAAAAAAGTGAACCCCATATTAAAAAAAAATAATGTCAAAAGAAAAGTGCTGACTTTGTATTCATAGTAAACACTAATATACTAAAGTTTTAGATACGGAGTACAAACTACAATGTTATATTAATCGTGTTTTGAACATAGTGTGTGTATATATATATATATATATATATATATATGCATAAAAATAGTGCAAATTAATAATGTAAAAAAAAAATAGTGCAAATCTAATCGACGTTTTCTTAAAAAACCATGCAAAAGACAACATGACAAGTAAAATGAGCTAAACCGAGAATATTTACCAAAAATTAAAAGATAGTATTTCTTCGTTTAAATAGAAAATCAATTTCTACTTTGTTTCGTTTTAAAAATGTAAAATTAATTTAATAATTTGAATTAGAATTATCCAAATCAAAATTTGATAAAAAATAATAAGTATTTTACACCTTTAAATTAATCGAATTAAAATTGAAAGGATCAACTGATGCTTAAATATTGCTATTGTTTTATCTCAAAGAGAAAAAAAATAGTTTCCTTTTAAACAAGTCTTCTCTTTTAAAAAATATTAATAAATTTGCCGATTTTGTATTCGTAGCAAACATTAATATAATAAAATTTTAGATACGGAGCACAAACTACAATGTTATATTAATCGTGTTTTGAACATAATATATATATATATATATATATATATAATATCACTATTCAAAGACAAGTACATACACATAGATGCACTATAATCTAAAGTGTTGGGCCCGTGCGCAGCACGGGCATAGGCCGTCTAGTATATATATATGTAAGTTATATAACCTAAGTATATTGATATATATAAGTATATTCTTACTATATTTTAGGTATATGTAGTATAACTTAAGCATATAACTTAATATATATATATATATATATATATATATATATATATATATATATATATATATATATATATATATATATATACACGTATATGCTGTATTGCTAACTTGCTGTTAGCCTGTTAGTCAGTAAATATGTAAACTTTACTTATAAACTTATATAACATATAAATATACCTACAATATACTAATAAATACTATAATATATATAGACTATACAAAAAAAAAAAGGTTTGGACGTGTTTGAACCGGACCGGTTCCAGTTTCGAGTTTTTAACCGGTAAACCGGACTCGGTGGCCGGTTCCAGTTTTTTAACCGGAAACTGGCCGGTTTGTTAATCGGTTACCGGTCCGGTTCAAACCGGTTAACACGTTACTGCAACCGTGCAAAAATTTCAACCACTTAATAGAAAATTTCAACAGAATACTTAATAGAGTTGACCGGCTTTGTCCATTTAAGAAGGCTTTGAATTTGTTAAATTCTACTGCTTTTAAATTATAAATAGATTACTTACACGTTAGTATATTAATTAAAATGACACTTTTTCTTTCTTTCTGAATACATCTTAACCTGTATGTACCTGCTATTATGCAAAATATCTCGATATGGATATAAAGTTGGTAAGAAAAAGTAAAAACAGTGTCATCATCAAATGTTTTACCTATTACAGGTTATGGTAAGTATTCCACTATTCATTCATTCTTAATTATAGATTTCAGATCGAGAATTGAAAACAAAATCGGCTTTGGACGCACTATACCCCTAAAGTTTGGATTTTCCGGGGCTAATATGAATTAATCGGCCCCAAAAAAGATACTGAACATTGTAGGGAAAAAAACACAATGTTGCTCTAAGTCTCGCATAGCTAGCTAGCTAATGGTATCACAACGCTGCGTTGGGCCTGCACTGACATGACTTGCAACTAACGCTGACGATATATGTGTGGTCATATAGGCAATGCTAATTGCTAGGGACTACCTTCCTTCGCTTCACAGTTAGAAGGACTCTTTTAGTCGGAGAAGAGTCTAGTTTCGCGATGGACCTGGCAAAATGGGAATTGGGAAGCACTATATATTTACACCACCAATTATTGTGATGTGGTGGTAAGTACAACTACCTTTTTACTTAATTAAAAATTTCGGGTTTCACCCCTAAAATTATAATTGTCTTTGGCAAGGAGTGTTTTACATTTTAAAGTGTAACTTTTCTACATCGATTCAAATTGGTCGATTTCAAAGTGAATATCAAATATAGGATTAAAAAAATCAAATAATTTGCACTTTTACTATCTATTTCTGTTGTTTATGCAGACTTGCAAGAAAGTAATGAAGTTAGGTTAGAAACTTTGGTTACAATATTTGCGGCGCATCGAATCTACTACAGCTGTGGTTGCTCAACTGATTTTTATCACCTTTTTCTTATCTTTGGCCTCAATTAATTCCTCATTGAGTAACCTATGAAAAAAATTCTTTCTTTCAAGTAATGCTATTGCTTCATGAGAAAAATTTATAACAAGAAATTAATTAAAAATAGAACCCTTGTCTATGAATATATTTGTTATGAGTTTAACTTTTAGAACCCTTGTCTATGAATATATTTGTTATGAGTTTAACTTTTATACACTAAGGAATCGCTTAACTACCAGGATTAGGATATTAATTAATCCCCATATCAAAATTTGAAGTTATATTTATCAGATGTTTGGTTATTAGTATTAGCTAAAGCAGTATACAATTTTATAACAAAATCATGATATTACCTATCTCATATGGGAGGTAAGATGATACTCTCGAGATAACTAACCTTAGCTTGTTTTGAACCAGATGACCCCTAACAGTATAAAAAATTAATTTTCTACACTATTAGCTCAACTAAAAGATTATAAGCTAAAAGTACCGATTCATAATAAGCTGGATTAATAATTTTGAAAATACGCTAATCGTGCTACAACATATTAGAATATATCGTATTTTTTACAATGTCGATGTATATAAACTGAGCTTGTGATATAATTAAGTTTGTGCATGCATATGAGCGTGTACATTTTTGGAAAATGATGAGGACTATGTATCTATGTTGATAGACCAAAACCGCATAACATTATCCTAATCCCTTTAGGCAAAAGTAATTAGTTTACTTCCTCAACAAATGAAAGCTCCATTAACCTTTTCAATTTGCATGGAATTATGGTTTAATTAGTTCCATTTAACTTTTCTTGCTTATAAAAGAAAAGAAACCATTTAGAGCCTGTTTGGATGGGCTTATGCCTATAAGCTAAAAAAAATAAGTTGGAGTAGTCTAACTTATTTTTTATTGGCTTATAAGCTGTTTCAGCTTATAAGCTGCTTTAGATAAGTTAAGTCAAATGGGCCCAATTATTTTTTTGAGCTTATTTTAAGCACAAAATGACTTTAAGCTGGCCAGCCAAACACTCAAAAAAGCTGAAAACAGCTTATAAGCAACTTATAAGCCAATCCAAACGGGCTCTTAATTAAGTAATAATCTTTCTTCATCCCTTTCTTGTCAATTGGAATAAGAAATATATTGACAAAAGACTTCGATTCAATTAGTTGGCTATCCACTGAAAAACATATTTAAGTTTTTATCAAAATTGACATTGATCCTTAATCTACCATAATGATTATTTTTAGTCAAAGTAATATATAAGATTACCGATTTGCAGAGTACTTTTTGGAGTTCTGAATTTTTTAAAAAGCTGAGTTGAAAAACTTACAAAAAAGCTTTAATTTTAGCAACCAAAAAATAAAATAATAAAAAAAAAACCTCAAATTAATTGCCATAAGGATTAGTTGGACTGGAAGAAAGCTAATGACATTTTACTATTTTAGGCGTAAAATAACTATAAACTATCAGTCTATTGAACTTCTTACCCTATTGTTTACTCAAAAGATATAGGTATGTAATTCTTTCAGAGTAAATTTTTACCATCTTTTCTTCTTAGGATATATTTGAAACATGTAAAATATAGACCCTTTTATCGGTTTCAGTTTTGTCAGTTTTGTCGATTTTATCAGTTTGGTTTGGTTTTTACGGGTTGTAATAATGTATTTATAATGCAAAAAAAAAAAAAAAAAAAGTGACGTACTAAATTTTCATATTATTTGCAATATAAAACGGCTCAAAAGCAACATAAAAGTGATCCAACTGTATGTTTCTCCTTCTTTTTTTTTTTTTTAATAACGTACATACATGAGGAATAACCCAAAAACCCAGTAAAGATATTGCATATTCCCATATTGAATACATGAATCAATAAGATTAATAGATCTAGGGGATGACATATTATAAAGAACTAACCTTAGCTGCTAGAGTGGAAGAGGACATAATAACAGGATTCAAATATATATAATAGAGCAAGTGATGCAACAGTACCAATAGACTGGAGTACCCAATCTTGACCACTATGCAGCATTATTGCAATCATTTTCACTACATATGTTCCTAGGCAATTTTCATACCCCTTCCTATGTAAATTACAAAAGTAATAACTCTTCTTTTTATTTAAAAGAAAAAGTAACGTTACAATACCCAATCTGCAAGTAGACGTCGATGAAGCTGTCACTATTTCCAAGTAACGTCCATGAAGCTGTCACTATCTGCAAGTAGACGTCCATGAAGCGTCTTAGCAAAATAAAATTTCTCCACCTTACTGACTGTAGTTACACAAACACTAATCTTATCCACGAGTAGTAGAACCTCCACAACAACAAAATTAAGAAGGCTAGCCCATAAAGGGTTAATTGTATACATTGCTTTTTCATTAATCAAGTTGAACAAAATAACAAGGTCTTTAAACAATCCTCCGAATGATCAACACAAAAGAACCATAGACCCAACTGTCACCAGAGAAAGATCATTTAATTGCTTGCATAAAAGTGTGATTAAATACAAAAAACAAGTAATAGCATAATCCAAAAGTACTTCTGGTGAAACAGCAACAAAAACCTGAACATTAACTACCAAAGAGCAAAACAGTTGCACCACGAATTTCAATTGCAACATCTAAACTAATCAATGCTCAAGGTTGTGCCAGCCTATTCTGAAAAAAGAAAGAAAAAAGTTTAACAAAGTAGGCCTTAAAACTTTTTAAAACATAAAAAGACATATTCATAAAGAGTTAAATGTGTAAATTTACCTTTTTCAACTATCTCAAGTTTCTGAATTTCTTCTAAAAGATCTTCGAGCTTGCATTCTTTGGAAGTTGATCTTAACCATTGTTGAGTGCAAATAAGAGCTTTTACTGTCTTTGGTGATAAAGAACTTCGATAAGAGTCAAGAATCCGACCACTAATGCTAAAAGCTGATTCAGAAGCAACAGTAGAAATAGGAATAGAAAGAACATCTCTTGCCATCCTAGAAATAATTGGATATCTAGCCGAAGAAACTTTCCACCAAGCCAAAATTTCTAACTCATTGGTCTTTTCCAAATCATCTAACAAGTACTTCTCAATTTCTGATTTATTTTCAGTAGCCAAATACTTCTCCCATTGTGATTGCCACATCTCGTCACTATGCATGGTATCAATTTCATCATTCAAGCTTGTTTGACCACCAATTTTGTCGGTATGAGTCCCACAAAAAGAACTCATGTAGTGATCATACAAGCGACTCAAAGTATCCATCACCTGTTTTGATTTTTCGGCTCCCACCAAACAACCATAAGAGTGGTTAAAAAGATAAACCACATATTTCAACTTGTATCGAGGATCCAAAACAACGGCAATGAATAATAACTTGTTCATACTTTCAAAAGTACCCCAGTATTTGTTAAATTTAAGCTCCATCTTTTTAGCCATGCCACTCAAAATAGAATCTTCACTACGAACATATTTGCAAACTATCTTTTGAAGATTAAAGATCTCATGGAAGAAAGAATTGGAAGTAACATATGAAGTTCCTGAGAATTTCAAAGTTACCTGGTAGAAAATCTCGAGGAACTTAATAAAAACTTTAACATTCTTCCAATCATCTGTCGATGGATGCCCTCCCACATTATTTGTTTCTAAACAATACTTGAGGTATTTATGATCATCATCATTCATTCTTGAAAATGCCTTTTCAAACTTTACAGCAGTATCTAGCATCATATATGTGGAGTTCCACCTAGTCTTAACATCTAAAGTCAAAAGACCATGAGTATCACAAACGACTTAAAGGAATCAAACCTTCCAGCTGAGGACTTAACATATTTGACAGCATTTCTTACTCGAGAAATAGTCTCATTTTATTCACCGAGTCCTTCTTTCACGATCAAATTTAGAATATGGGCATTACATCTAACATGTAAGAACTCATTTCCTAAGATGCCTCATTTCCAATTCTCAATTCTCCTCTTCAAGTGTTTAATTGCAGAATCATTAGTAGTTGTATTATCTAAGGTCACCGTGAATATGTTCTCAATTTCCCAATCAAATGAGCATGCCTCAATCCCCTTAGCAATTGTCTCACCCTATTGATTTGATGTTTGGAAAAGGTTGAGAATTTTCTTTTTCAGATTCCACTCATCATCGATCCAATGGGCAGTGACAACCATATAAGTTAGATTTGAAGTGATGTCCACATATCACTAGTAACACATACACATTGATTATGAATAAGCTTTTTAAGCTTTTCTTTCTCCTCTTGATATATTTTCAAACATTTTCTAGCAACAGTCAAGCGAGAAGGTAATTCAAAATTAGGCAAAGAAACTGCCATTAATCTCCTAAAACCTTCTCCTTCAACAACTTTAAAAGGTTGTTCGTCAATAATGACAAACTCATAAATGGCACTCCTAATCTCATTAACGTTAATCACAACCTTTTCTATCGTACATGTACTATATGCTTGTTCCCCTTTTTTAACTAGGTTAAAGTCATTGATGGACCCCTGAACTTGTCCTGATTTTTCATTTAGATCCCCAACTGAAACGTTGACCATCTGAACCCTCGAACACAAGCTAAACTGTGTCATTTGAACATATCGTGCCAGCTTGGCACATGTTGCAGTACACTGCTTTAAACAGAGCGTGAGAGACCAAATTTTTTCTTTTTAAAAATTTTTAATCATTAAAAATTCTATTTTAAACTCTATTTAAATAATTAAAAAAAAACTGAAAAACCCAACGCATCCTCTCCTATAGCCCACTTCGCCGCAGCCACCGCTGCCTCCGCCGCCGCTGCCTCCGTTGCCGCTCCACTTCAAAATCTATTTAAACATATCTCTGATGAAAAACGACATCATTTTTTTAATTATTTAAATAGATTTTGAGGCGGCGGCGACGACAGTGGCTGCTAGGGCAGCGGCGGAGGCAGCGAAGTGGGCTAGGTTTTGAGATCAGAGAGGATGGGTTGGGTTTTTCATATTTTTTTAATTATTTAAATAGATTTTAAAATTAATTTTTCTTAATTTTTTTTTTTTGTTGACATGACTTATTTTTATTGGTCTATTTTTCCATGTCATAATAAGTGTAGCTCACGCACCTCACTTGATCTGGATTGTGTTCAAATGACATAGTTTAGCTTGTGTTCGAGGGTCCATACGGTCAACGTTTCAATTGGGGTGTCTAAATGAAAAATCAAGACAAGTTCAGGGGTCCATCGATGAGTTTAGCCTTTTAACTACCCTGGTTCTTGATTGATTTCTATCAATAATTCTAAGAGGGGAATTGATTTCTGATTGTATACACGGTCTTCATTTGTCTGAGCTAAAATGGAAGGGAGAGTACTATACATGGACTAATAAGCAGCATGGGGTGGATAGGGTGTGCAGCAGGATTGATAAGGCTTTGGGTAATCATGAATAGATGTTAGCATGGGGTCACATCTACACAGAATATGCACTTCCAAATATTTCAGATAACTCTCCAATGATCTTGAACATAGATGGGGTGCAATGGAGTCCTAAAGTGCCTTTTAGATTTTTTAATATCTGGGCAGATCATCATCATTTCCTTGATATAGTTAAGGAAGTATGGCATGAGAGATATACAGGTACAAACATGAATGTCATTTGGAAGAAACTGCACAAGCTCAAATCTGCTTTCAAGAAACTTAATGATCAGGAATTTAAAGGCATCACCCAGAAATTACAATTGGCTAGGCTGGAGTTAAACAAAGTTCAAGAGCAAATGCAAATACAATATACTGATCCCTTGCAAGATGCGGAGAAAACTAGTTTAATGAACTTGGAGAAGTGGTCTTTGATTGAGGAAAATGCATTAAAAGAAAAATCTAGAGCTCAATGGCTGAAGTTGGGAGATACAAACTCAAAGTATTTCTCAGCTTTGATTAAGGAGAGGGTGCATAGAAAGAAAATTGTGGAACTTCAAGCAGTCACAGGAGTACCACTGACAGAAGCTAAAGAGATCAAATAAGAGCTGGTTGACTTTTATCAAAAGCTGAGGGGATCTTCTAATCCTTCCATCCCTGCAATTAATAAAATCATCATGAGGAATGGACCTGTTATTTCTCATCAACAAAGAATTGGCTTATATGAGATGGTTACCGAGGCAGAAATTTATAAGGGACTATGTTCTATTGGGGAAGATAAAGCTCCTGGGGTGGATGGGTACAATGCTTGCTTCTACAAAAAAGCATGGCCTGTCATTAAAGAAGATATATGTCAAGCAGTATAAGAGTTTTTCAGAGTTGGTAAAAATTTTAAAGCTTTCAACTGTACTTCCATTACTTTACTTTCTAAAACTGCCAACCCCACTACTGCTAAGGAGTATAGACCCACAGCCTGCTGCATAGTGATGTATAAATTGATAGCAAAAGTGTTAGCGGCTAGAATGCAAGGTGTGATGGCCGACATTATTAGCCAAGCTCAGTCTGGATTTATACCGGGTAGAAAAAGTGCAGACAATATTTTCTAGCTCAAGAACTGGTGAAAGGGTATACAAGAAAACATATTTCACCTAGATGCATGATGAAAATAAACCTCCAAAAGGCCTATGATTCAGTGGAGTGGGCCTATTTAAGACAGGTGATGAATTGCCTTGGTTTTTCTGATCAATTTACATCTTGGATTATGGAATGTGTCCAGACTGTGCATTATTCCATACTGGTAAATGGAGAACTTTCCCTACCTTTTGATGCAAAGAAAGGATTGAGAAAAGGGGATCCCATGTCCCCTTATCTCTTTGCAATAGCTATGGAGTATTTGAGTAGGCTATTGGCTCAGTTGCAAAGGGACAAGCAATTCAAATTTCACCCTAAATGTGGAAAGCTAGGGATAACACATATGTATTTTGCAGATGACTTATTATTGTTTGCCAGAGGAGATCTTCCATCCATTTCAGCACTGAACAGATGTTTTATAGAGTTTTCAACTGCATCTGGGTTTCAAGCAAACATGGGAAAGAGTTGTGTGTATTTTGGAGGGGTAACCAGTTCAGACAGAGCACTTATTATTCAACACTTGGGTTTCATAGAGGGGGAACTACCTTTCAAATATCTGGATATTCCTCTTGCTACTAAGAAATTATCTTTAGTGCAATGGCTACCACTTATTGAGAAAATAGTTGCCAGAATAACATGTTGGACAGCAAAGAAATGGTCACATGCAGGGAGAATTCAACTTGTACGATCAGTACTATTTGGTATACAGGCGTATTGGTCACAACTTTTCCTAATTCTATCTAAAGTATTGAAAGCTATTGATGCGTATTGTAGATCATACTTCTGGTCTGGCACAAATACCATAACTAAAAAGGCATTGGTAGCATGGGATAGGGTATGTTTGCATAAAACAGCAGGAGGACTAAATCTGATCAACATTCATGTCTGGAACAAAGCAGCACTAGTGAAGACATGTTGAGATTTAGCTCAGAAAAAGGACAAACTCTGGATAAGGTGGGTTCATATTTTTTATATCAAAAATCAAGAGTTCTTCATGGCACCTAGTCCAAAACAAGCTTCTTGGATGATTAAAAATATACTTGAGACAAGACCTATTCTTCAGCAACTTCAAATAACTTCAATAGACAGCTCTATCAGGTAGATTTATTTGCAGTTGATAGGAGACAGACCAAGAGTCCCATGGAAAAATTTGATTTGTCAGAATGTAGCAAGACCAAAGGCACAGTTTATTCTATGGTTACAGATTCAAGGTCGATTACTCACTTCTGATAGACTGACTCAATGGGGAATGGACATTGATCAAAGGTGTGTACTCTGTGATAGTCAAAATGAAACAAGGGACCATTTGTTTTTTATTGCAGTTTCTCAACTTTGGTATGGCAAAAGATTTTGCACTGGATCCAACAACCTATGGTCCTACCCAATACATGGGATCAACACATCTGTCATGCCCCAAAACCCACCCTAGACGTGACCGGCATCCGATATCATGAACAACATCGGAAGAACCTAAACAATGCAATAATAACACTTGAACCGGTCAGGTTTAACATTCACCTCCAACAGTTTATAAAATAAATGTAACATCAAGTTCCTTTTTAATAATCTTTCCTTATTAAATTAAACAAAGTTATAAATAACTGCATATATCAGGATCATAATTATGAAATAAGATCAGCGGAAGTCTAATATAAGTAATAGTCATAAATGTGGCAAACATCCATTAAGTCGTACGAGACTTTGACAATCTACCCACAATTCTGACAACTATCTATGGAGCTTCTAAGAGACATAACAATCGTCTAACTTCGGGACGCAGCCCGGAAATCAAGAATAATAAATGAAATAGGAAGTGTCCCATGAATAAGGATGTGGGCTCACCAAATCAACAACAGCAGTAAGTTCTCCTAAGTGTCGAGAGTACCACGAACCTGCTCTTCTCTGTTTCCTAACATACCATCAAAAACAACAATGGTATGCCTGAGTACTTTCGTACTCAGTGAGTGCCACGGGGACAACAAGTATTATAAAAATAAAATAGAATAATACATAAATAAATCAGTTCTGAAAAGATAGTATAAAAATAGTTATTCCACTTTGTGATTCTTAATATCATTTGTTAAACAGTTTACAAAGCCATTAATCAATATAGAAACAGGTATTCAGCATGTGTATCTCAATAAGAATTATCAAAACCGATTATAAAGTCTTTTGTCAAGTTACAACTTTCAATTATGCCTTTCAAATTGATCATGATTGTCAACAACAGTTCCATGAGAGAATAAGAATATCACACATGCTAATACAGGCCCAAGAATCAATCATATCGAAGGGATGAGCGTAGGGTTTCCTTGTCACAGCGCACCACGCCGGAATATGAAATTCTCGGTGGCTATCCTTCCTCCCGAATAGCTAGGCATTAACCACACTCCAGGTAGCGAACCCGGTAGTGGCCACTCTTCCTCCCGAATGGCTCGGAAATTACCACACTAGGATCCATAGTGGCTACCATTCCTCTCGAGTAGCTAGGCCAAACACAACAATAAAATTCATAGCATAGAAGCCGATTCACAAATTGTCTCAAAGTAGTCACACCATCAATAACATTAAAGTTCATTATGCCATATCGAAAGAATAAGTCATTCCAATCAATGTTTTGAAAACGTACAACTTCTTTACAAAGATTTCCATGTCCCAATTCACCAATGAGAATGTCATTACCAACTCTTAACTAGCATTACTAAGCATCTCTCATAGAGGAAAACATTCATAATATCTTATACATATATAGGGTTTGTTACAATCTAGGTTTAATGTGGGTTTGTCCACTCACACACATTAACCACCATTTAGACATGAATTAGAGTTCAAGAAACATGAAAAGATTGCTTTTCCTTTCATTCATTAAAGAATATTGAATAAAATTTATACTTCCAACAATAGTTTCAAAAAGTGATTTTCATTCAAAATAAGTTTTTAAAAGAGAGACATACAAATCACCTTTATAGTCAACAATGATTTTAAAGGAGACATACCTTAATACGTTAAACAAAGTTTAACAATTCACTTTTCTAATGAAGAACACCCAAACCCTAGCTTGAATCGCTTTGGGAAGAATTATGTTGCAAACCCTAGGTTTCGATCACAAGAATCATGGGTTTGATGTTAGAATGGATTAGTAATGTTAAGGATGTCCTTACCTTTGATTTGAAGACTTGGGGGAATGATTTTCGTCCTTAGGGTTGTTTAGAAAGTGGAGGAATAAGCAAAACAAGTGTCTTATTTATATTTTTCTGGTGAAAACGGGCCAAAGGACGCCCCCGAAGGACAGACCGTCCTTCGTGTTACGGACCGTTCTTTGGACCGTCCTTTAGTGGAAATTTCCAAAGCGTTCTGGTGATTTTTGAGACATTACGGTTCCATGTTACGGCCCGTAACACGTGCTATGGTCCGTAACGTCTCACCGTAACACAGGCCAAATTCCAGCGAAGATAGGCTTCAGTAAAATGGGCATAACTTTTTGTACGCAACTTTTCTTGGGATGGAAGACCTACCGTTGGAAAGATATTTCAAAGATCTACAACTTTCGTCAAGGAAGGTTTTCCAAATTCGCAACACAGTTTCATGAAAATCGGCCAGAAGACAGACCTACCAAAACTTAGGCGAATTTAAGAGCCCTTAAGAACTTCAATAGTTGGTTTGACTTCAAAACGACCATCTTCCACCTGAATTCATCAAGAATGGGTTAATATAGATAAAATATCATCTTAACACTAGATTTTTACAAATTCACACCTAGTTCAATTTTACGAGGTGTTACAACATCACAATGGTAATTGCCAGCTCCAAAGGAAGGACTCAAAAAGCTCAGGTATTCATGATGGCTCATGCAGAAACAATGTATGCAATATGGATAGAAAGAAATCAGAGGGTGTTCGAGAAAAGGAAGAGAGATTGGTTGTTGTTAGCTAGGGACATTGCGTTTATGTGCTCAGCTAGAGTCCCTATGGGCATAAGGGATTATGTACACAAGATCCTTTTTTGACTGTTTTCTTTTCCAGCTAGCTTGAATTAGTAAAGAAGAGTAGAATAGTATTTCTTTTCAGAATGGGACAAGTCTGTTGAGTTTGATAGGCTATTGATATGTAATGATGCACTTTGGTGATTAATACAAAAGTTTAGTTACCAAAAAAAAAAAAAAAGTAGTTGGAGATACTTTGTTGATTGCCTCCACCTCTTTTTTGAGTAGTTGTAGTTTCCATCTGAAAAAAAGTCAATTTTTTTAGTTTTAACAGAATGAAATATACTCTCAAACATGCACAGTTATCCAAAAATCTAAATAAATAGAGAAATCCAAAATCATTTGATAAAAACTAAATCAACAGAAAAAACCTAAATCAGTGGAGAAAATCTAAAATAACAAAGAAATAAAATAAAAAACACATACATAAATATATATAATATTTAAAATATGTATATATTTATTGGTTCGGTTGGTTTTTTTATGGGTAACACCAAACCAACAAAATGTTATCGGTTTTTAAAAATCTAAAACCAAATCAAATCAAACCAAGCCGGTTTTCGATATATTAAGTCGGTTTGACTTGGTTTACCGGTTCGGATCGGTTTTTGTAATGACCCATTTGGTCGTCTAGCAATTTTAGACATAATATTCCTAAAAGATCCTTCCCGTGGCCCTATTTTGGTGTTTATAGCTTGCGGTGATGGGTGACTCGGTCATTTAATTGACGGGTAAATTTTTGTATATATACTTACTTAATGTGTGTGAATAATTTATTCATAGGAATATTATTTGCACCCATATAAGGTATAAGCCGGTAAATATATTATTTGATGGAGTGGGTAAATTTTTAAAGTAGACAAAGTGGTTAAGGGAATAAATGAATTAAGGAAGCTACTGTGATAAATAATCAGATTATGCCCACACAACTTCTCCTTAGTGGCCCATCCGTGGAAGACCTACTACATAAAGTCTAAATTCATTAACTGCATAGAAAGGAAAGAAGCCTAGGAGCAGTTGAAAGATAAAAGATTGCGCACAAACTCTGCACAACAAGGGAAAACATAACCAATTGCAGGTAAATTATTCAACGTAATTCCCGTGACCATGGAATTAAATTGCTGTACTAGTAGTATTATAAAAAAAGCAATCATTAGGTTGATGAGTAGGCTACACGTTTGGCTGAAAATTGAGAAAATAGTAGTGGAATGTTGCAATTATTATGGGTAGTACGTGTATGCAGTGTACTATTGTGGAAAGATACTATTTTAATATTATTTAGGGGATTGAATTCATGAGTAAGTATATGCAGTGTACTATGGTGGAGAAATATTATTTTAATATTATTTAGGGGAGTGAATTCATGTAGTACGTATATGCAGTGTACCATTGTGGAGAAATATTATTTTAATATTATTTAGGGGATTGAATTCTTTATCTACCTTGGGTTCTACTGGTTTCAAAATTTTACAGAGGGAGTAATAATTTTGGATAAATAATGGATAGTAATTATGAGGTAGTGATGACTAATGATTATGGTTTCATGTATAATGGCTTAAGAGTCGATAAATAATGTTCTTAAAAATTGTCTCTGGTTTCGTGAACACTGCTCTCAAAATTGCTTATGGTTTCGTCTTCGGTCATAGTTATTAGGTTAGCAAGTTTCATTTTATATATATATATATATATATATATATTGGATATAAGTAATTGAATATTCGAGTATTGGACTCTATGCACATCTTTAAACTCGTGGTATTTGCGTCATGGAAAGTAAGATGTTAAACCTATATTAAGATTTTGGGGTAATTGAAGGTTTCGAGTCCTATATATATGAGAATTTGTGAATTGTGAGCCTATTTGTGGATGGAATTGTAATTTATTAACATAGAATATTTAATCATTAGATTTCGATCGTTCGGAAGCGTTCCAGAAGGGTAAAGCTCAAGTTTGATTGTTCGTGGCTCTCGTTCGGCTTCAAGGTAGGTTATGGCTTACCATTTTGGTTAGACTTCGATTAGCGAAACATATGTATAATTAGATACTGTCCGAGAAAGCATGTACGCTTTCGGGTACGGGTTGGGATGGACTAGGTTGGTATTGTTGACTGATTTGTTGGCTTGTAACCTTATATGGTTGTGTTATGACTTGATTGGAAGTGAGGATAAGAAAGAGAGTACACGAGGCCCGAGGTCCTTACCGGGATCGTGAGAGTACACGAGGCCCGAGGTTCTTACCGGGATCGTGAGAGTAAACGAGGCCTGAGGTCCTTACCGGGATCGTGAGAGTGGTACTGGACTTCGCGAGTCCCCCATGGGTCATGGCTGTTGGGCGACGATCTACACCGCCATAGCATGTGTGTACGGGCATTGCATTGCATTGTATTGTATTGTCTTACATTGCGTATTCATTCTTCATATCATTCTTCTATGACTTGGATTCTGTATATGTCTTTCTATATTTAGACTGATATAGTGGATTGTGATTTCTACTTGTACTTGATTGCGAGCATGTCTATCTTTCAGTTTCTTCCTGTGTATATGTTAGCTAGTTGTTGTCGGCCTATGATACCTACCAGTACTTTTGTTTGTACTGACCCTACCTTGCTGCATTCATTTTTTAGTGCAGAGTACGAGATCGGTACCACTTCTGCACCTCGACATTGATCCCGAGGCTATCTGCGGAATTTGCTAGGGTGAGCTTATTGGAGGATTCCGCCACCCCTGGGATTCCTTCTTTACTACTTGTCTTACTTTGATCCTTAGACAATATTTCTAGTTTTGAGACTCATGTATTATTCAGACACGTTGATCAGTGGCTCTTGTACTATTTCTGACCATTTTCCTTGGGTGGTATTTAGAATTGAGAATTCCGCACTTGGTATTTATAATATATGTTTGACTCTTCATTAATTTCGCTTTATTTAGTAATTATTGTTGTATAACTGATTAAGGGAAGGGTTCTCCTACCGAGGTGGGATATGGTAGGTACCCGCACGACTTAGCTGCATTTGGGTCGTGACAGTTTTTCAGTCTCATTTGAACACCCCTAATTATACATAATCGTCGAATTGTATTTTCATAATGGTACAACTCCTGATCTAATTGTATTTTTTTTTTAATTACATAGGGGGTAAGGGAAGGGGTGTTGGGATCGAAATAGCATGGCGTCATGCGAAAGCTAATAATTGCAAACCTTTAAGGCGATAAATCAGACTACAAAGAACATATACTAAAAAGCATAATATTATAATATGGTTTGGTCAAGTGACCTAAATATTAAAAAACCTACTTTAAAAGAAAGCATTAAAACTATGGAGAGAATAATCTCCCCATAGACAAGACCCTTTAGTGATTACATTGTGGATGCTATTGTGTTGTGTTGTATGACATGGACTTATCAATTTATAGAGGTCCAAAACCTTTTCCTTCGAGAAAGAGATTACCCAAATATGAAATATTAAAAAAATTCCTTTTAGGAAAATTAAAACCAACTAAGGTAAACTGTTCATCCTTCAAGAAAAGGTAAAATCCAAATATGGTAAGAAAAATAGGGCAAACCTTAACAAATCTCCCCTTTTGTCCTGGATTTTCTTGACAAAACTTGATCCTTCTTCTTGACATAATCTTCATCACTACTGCTTGCCATGGTTAAAAAAAAAGGTTAAAGATATTATGCATTAAAAATTGGTTTAAAAATATTTTGCTTTATTTTTAAAGATATGCAGTAGCAGGGATGTTGAAATTATGGTTGAAATTCATCTCCACATATAGTCTCCTGGATAAAATCTTCATTATCGTGAAATTGGTTGCTCTTGATTTGAAACCGCCTTGAACCTGTCTTCAATTGATTGAATCATTGGCTAAATCACTGGCTCTGAACCATTGGCTCTGATACCACTTGTTGGAATTGAAATAGCATGGCGTCATGCGGAAG
Organism: Lycium barbarum; assembly: GCF_019175385.1. NCBI lineage: Eukaryota > Viridiplantae > Streptophyta > Magnoliopsida > Solanales > Solanaceae > Lycium > Lycium barbarum. Next base: position 114,236,254 of record NC_083346.1, on the reverse strand, counting down.
CTAATAATTTAAGGCGATAAATCAGGCTACAAAGAACATATACTAAAAAGCATAATATTATAATATGGTTTGGTCAAATGACCTACCTATTAAAAAACCTAATTTAATAGAAAGCATTAAAACTATGGAGAGAATAATCCCTCCATAAACAAGACTCTTTAGTGACTACATTGTGGATGTTATTCTGTTATGTTGTATGAGAGGGATTTATCAATTTGTAGAGGTCCAAAACCTTTTCCTTAAAGAAAGAGATTACCCAAATATGGAATATTAAAAAAAAACAAATCTTTCAGGAAAAGTAAAACCAATTAAGGTAAACTCTTTGTCCATCCTTCAAGAAAAGGTAACATCCAAATATGGCAAGAAAAACAGGGCAAAACCCTAACAAGGGAAAATGAGAAGGGGATTACAACGTGGGGATTCGAACCCTCACCAACAAGGTGAAGGTTCAGGTAGCCAACCAACTGAGCTACTAGATCCCTACCCCTGTCTAATTGTATGAGTGTGGAAAAAATAAAAGAAAAAAAGGCCTACAATATTTAGGGAGGAAAGGCATGTTACACTAGAAAATCAAAGAAATTGTGCAGTGTTTCCATGGTGGAAACTCTAAACTGAGATGGAGAAGAGAGAGAAGAAAGATGAGAGAAAATAACTGATATACCCAAAATGACTTTCTTGCCTTTACTTTTTGGTGCCAGAAAGTATTTACACTTATAATGGAATGGTCACATTATGCAAATCATAAAACTAGGCAAACACTAAAATACACATCCTTACAGTTGAATGGTTACAATTGCAAAATACAAAGCTAGGCCAAAAGTAAAATTACATCAACAAATGTGTAATGGATTCAATTCAGCTTTGAGGAGTTGGGCCTGTGTAACTAGGCTGGGACCAAATGTCAACAGCCCCTCCCCCCCCCCCCCCCCCGGCCCTCCCCCCTCAAACTTGGGGTTGACAACACTCCAAGCTTGCCGAGCAAAAAATGATGAGTGTTACTAGGAAGAGGCTTAGTCATAATATCATTAAGTTGATCAGATCTGGGCACAAACTGAAGAGAAATCAAACCAGCCTGAAGACTATCTTTGACAAAATGACAATCAATCTCAATGCGCTTGGTGCGCTCATGAAAAACTGGCTTCTTAGTGATGGACTTTTGGAGCATTTTAATATTAAATAATATGTATTATAGTTCATCAATTCAATGCAAAATTATGTTGCTGCATTTCACTTGTACGTTAGTGGCCATTAGAGTCAAAGAAAGTGGTAATTGCTTTCTTTTATTTCCTTTATAACCTCATACTCATTACTCACCCACATTCATCCTTTTTAGTCTTGTAACTCATGTAACCTCCAAATAATAATTATCCATTATCTACCTACTTTACTACCCCATTCATATCCTATTCAATTCAAGGACGATTTTCCTAGCCATAAATAGTTAGTCATCCTTACTTTGTGAGAGTGGAGATAAAAAAAAAAAAAAAAAAAAATATATATATATATATATGCATGAAAAGTGAGTTAGAAAAAAGAGAGTTTTATTTAATTTAAGGAGGTGTTCTTTTTGGTGGAGTTTGGACTCAATATCTTGCCCAGAGTTTGTTGAGTTGTACGACGTGTTCGGGCTGTTGTATCCTGGAGGGAACAAGTCAGAATGATTACTGCTGGAGCGGTAGATTTGCTAACAGTGGGCTTGAATCTCCTTAAAGAGAGCGAGATATCCGCGCCTAAGCCTGCACATACTTTTATTTCTTCATTTTATTTTTCAATTGTAATTGTAATTTCGATTGTATTTTCACTAACAATTTTAAGGAGATTCAATGGCTATAATTAAAAAATTAGCGAAGGTAAAAGTGGGAGATCTTAACAAGCCATTTCGGTTCAACGGTACTCATTTCAAGAGATAGAAGGGTAAAGTACTTTTCTACTTAAGTCTTCTCAATGTTTCTTATGTGTTAACTGAGAAGAATCCAAATTAAGTAGACAACTCTTCCATGAATGATGAAGAACTTATTTCTCTTCAAGAAAAAGTTAAAATGTACGATGAAGATTCATATAAGTGTCAGTATTATCTACTTAATTGTCTATCAGATAATTTTTATGTTTATTATGATAGAACTTACTCTATTGCAAAGAAAATTTGGAAAGCGTTGCAGAGTAAATATGATACCGACGAGGCTGGAGAGAAAAAATATGCTGCTAGTAGATTTTTTCGTTTCCAAAAGGTGGACAACAAATCAGTGGTAGACCAAGTTCAAGACTTTATAATGATCGTTGGAGAGATTAGGTTCGAATAGATAAAAAATTGGAGATAACCTTATTGTTTGTGGCATAATAGATGAACTTCCACCTTCATGGAAGTAATTTCAAAAAATTATGCGCCACAAAACAAAAGGAAACTTCACTTGAGACATTGATTATGCGAATCCGCATGGAAGAAGAGGAAAGGGGCCAAGATGCACTTTCGCAGACAGAAGAGAGCACCTTACACCGCGTCACAAACAAGGTAAATTTAATTACTTCAAATAATATTGCTCCTAATGCAAACAAAAATAACTTTATGAAGCCTAAGAAGAAAATATTCAAGAAAAATAATGGTAGACCTCCCAAGAAAAATAATGGTGGGAATAACCAAGCACAAAGTGGAGGACCATGATTTGCCTGTGGCAAGAGTGGGCACATTGCTCGATTTTGCAAGTTTCGGAAACGTGGTCCTACACCTCAGGCGAACGTTACTGAATGGCCACTTGTGGCGGTGATAACAGGCATAAATATAGTTGAAAATATTGATGGATGGTGGGTTGATTTTGGTGCAAACCGTCATGTCTGCTATGACAAAGATTAGTTCAAAGTATATACTCCATTTGAGGAGCCCAAAACCATCATGCTTGGTGATTCTCACGCTAATCAAGTTCGGGGCAAGGGAGAAGTCGAGTTGAGTTTTACCTCGGGAAGGGTGTTAACATTAAAAGATGTACTTTTTACTCATTCCATGAGAAATATTTTGATGTCTAGTTTTCTTCTTAATAAAGCAGGCTTCAAATAAATTATTGAGTCTAATCAATATATAATAGTGAAAAAAAGGTATTTTTGTGAGAAAGGGGTATGCTTGTGATGGGATGTTCAAGTTGAATGTTGAGATGATCAATAAAGTTTCTAATTCTGTTTATATGCTTTCTTCTACTAATTTTTGGCATGCTCGTTTGTGTCATATTAATAATCGTTATGTGAGAATTATGAGTAGTTTAGGATTAATACCAATGATTAAAAAGAATTATGAAAAATATGAGGCTTGTAGTAAAGCCAAAATCACAAAACGGCCTCATTTTCAAGTTGGAAGAAAAACTGAATTGTTAGAGTTGATTCATACTGATATTTATGAACTTGGAGGAATTTCAACTCGTGGAGGAAATAGATCTTTTATTACTTTTATTGATGATTTTTCTAAGTATACATATGCTTTCTTGATGAAAAATAAAAGTGATTCTTTTGAAAACTTTAAAATTTATCTCCATAAAGTTGAAAATCAATTTTGCAGAAAAATAAAAAGAATTAGAAGTGACAGAGGCCGTGAATATGAGTCTAATGAGTTTAATTATTTTGTTAGATCATTGGGAATAATTCATGAAACTTTTCCACCTTATTCTTCTACGTCTAATGGTAGCGGAGAGAAAAAATAGAACTTTGGTTGAGTTGACTAATGTCATGCTTATTGAGTCTAGTGCACCTCTAAATTTTTGGTGTGAAGCTATTTTGACTGCTTGTTATGTGTTGAATTGTGTGCCTCATAAAAATACAAAATTAACACCGTTTGAGTTGTGGAAAGGTCACAAGTCAAATTTGTGATATCTAAGAGTTTGGGGTTGTTTAGCTTATGTGAGGTTAATGGATCCCAAAACTTATAAGTTGGGTAAAAAAGGTTACTACTTGTGCTTTTCTTGGTTATGCTTAAAATAGATGTAGCCTGTAGAATTTTTAGTCTTGAAGATAATATGGTAATAGAATCGGGTGATGCTATTTTTCATGAAAATAAATTTCCATTTGATTCTAAAAATAGTTGGGGTCAAATGACTGAAGAAAATATTTTGTCACTACCTAGTTCTTCTACTTCTATTTTGAAACATAAAGAAAATGATGATTTTGAGTTACAAAGAAGTAAAAGAGCTATAGTAGAAAAAGATTTTGGTCCTGATTTTTATGTTTTTAATGTTGGGGATGACCCTCTCACTTTATAAGAAGTTTTATCTTCACATGATGCTATTTTTTTTAGAAAGAGACTGTAAATGATGAAATAGGATCACTTATTTCCAATAAAACTTGGAAATTAGTTTATTTACCACTGGGTTATAAAACAATTGGGTGTAAATGAGTCCTAAGAAAAAAGTTAAAACCGGATGATTCTGTTGACAAATACAAGGCTAGACTAGTTGCTAAAGGTTTTAAACAACTAGAAGGCCTAGAATTTTTTGATACTTTTCCTCCGGTAACTAGAATTACATCCATAAGACTTTTAATTGCTATAACTAATTTTTTTGATTTGCATATTGATCAAATGGATGTAAAAACTGCTTTTTTAAATGGGGACCTAAATGAGGAAATCTATATGGAAAAACCCGAAGGTTTTGTTGAAGCAGGCCAAGAAAGCAAAGTATGCAAACTTACTAAATCCCTATATGGCTTGAAACATGCACCAAAGCAATGATATAAGAAATTTGATGTAACGACCTGTTTGGTCGTTGTAGTCTCTTCGGCATTTTCGCCCGTTCCCGAGTATTGACATGCTTTTCGAGGTGTTTAGACCGAATTAGGGCAACTTTTATGAAAATATAGGCTTAAAGTGAAACATGGTTGACCCAAAGTTGTCTTTTGGGCAAACGAACCATTTTCGAAATTCCGTCAATTCTGAGAGGTCCGGGTGGTTGTTCAGAACTTGTATGTGTATTTGGTTCGGTTCCCAATGCATTCGGATGCATTTTGGGACTTGGGATGGGAAACTGGAATTAAGGCATCGGAGGTTGACTCGGGCAACGAGGCCTCCGTTGGAAATTTTGAGCCCACGAGCGCGTTCGCAGCGTATTTTTGTGTGGGTCTGAACGTTTGGTTTGTGAGCAGATGGCCTCGAAAATAACCCGGGATTTCGATTGAAGACTTAGAAAATTTGGGGAATTCTGGTATCTGGTGCCCGCAACAGCGGCAACGCTGTGTCGGTGTGTTGGCTGCTGGGGCGGTCATGGGTATTATTGGGCATACCGCTGTGAAGTCCCCCCAGCCGCTATAGGAAGTGTATCATGCAGTTTTTCAAAAGGAGATATGATGTTAGTACAGAGGATGGGAATCTATTTGTAAGGTAAGTAGATGTGAGGACACATTCACCCCAAAATATAGAAGGTAGATTGGACTGGAACAAAAGTGCTCTTGAAGTTTCAAGCAAGTGTTTGTGTTTTCTTTCAACCCCCATTTTGTTGTGGAGTGTGAGGGATAGTAGTTTTATGGAGGATACCTCATAGTTGAAGAAGGTTTTTCATTCAGAACTGCTACCTAATTCAAAGACATTGTCTGATTAGTGGTATGCAATTGAGTTTTGACCATTAAAATAAAAGTTTTGAGCAGAAAACGCATTAATCTTTCATGAGAGAAGATGAGTCCAAGTGACTCTCTTATAATCATCTACTAGGGTAAGGAAATACCTAAATCCACTGTAAGGTTTTGTATGGTGAGGACCTCAAGTATCTATGTGTACTAGTTGAAAAGGAGCAGTTGAATGAATTGTGCTATCAGGAAAACCCAGTCTTTGCTGCCTTTCCATAGGACATATAGGCCATACAAAAAATTGTTTAGAGGAAATTCTATCAGGAATGTAAGCAATTGACTGCATTCTATGAAATCGCATATGACCTAATCTTTGATGCAAAGACAAATCTATCATATTAATATCTGATAGTGAATCACAAGTAGGGATAGGGTTGTGGAAAGAAAATGAAGTATTACATGCACTACTAGTAGTCACAGGAGAAATATTATAACTATGGGGAATTGAAGGGGAGATGGAAGTATTAGACTTAAGATCAAGGAAATACAATCCATTGTCAGCCTTACCAGTTTTCAGTGTCTGCAAAATAACGGTGGAAATGGTAAGTAGTGCATGGAACTGAAGTTGAAGAAGTAATTGGTAAATAGATATCAAGTTAAACTGGAAAGAAGGTACAAGAAAGACATTTTGTAAAGTAATATCAGATTTCAGATGTAAAGATCATGTAGATACAACTTTTACTTTATATCCATTAGGTAAAGTGATCAAAACTGGTTTGGATAGCAGTTGTATGTTTTGAAAGAGGTGTTTATGAGGTGTCATGTGGTTAGTATCCCCTGAATTTAGAATCCAAGTGTCAACACTTATTTGAGATGAAGCATAAAATTTAAAATCCACATAATTAACAATAGAACTACACAAAAAACCTGCAACATGTGCATAGCCAGATGTTTCTCCAGCTATGTCAGTATTGGGGGTAGAAGATGAAAGATGGTTGTTTTGTAACATATGCACTAGATGTTGATGTTGATATGGATTCATATCATGATAGACATACCAATAGGCTGAGAAGAGGAATGGGAGATTGAAGGGTTGTCAGCTTGAACATAAGAAGCAGTTCTCTTTGGTTTGGTAAATTTGAAATCAGCTGGATACCCATAGAGTCTGTAGCACTTCTCTATGATGTGTCCAGATCTTTTGCAATACCTACAGACTAGATGTAACGACCCGTTTGGTCGTTATTACACTTTTGACCCTTTTTCCCCCGTCGACCATTTCTAGATTCCTGTTGGTATGGGCGACACAGTTCCCGAGGTCATCAGGTGAGTTTTAGAATGATTTGAGGTAGTCAGAGCTTTTGAGTGAAAAAGGTTTGACCAATAGTTGACTTTTGGGTAAACGAACCTTTTTCGAAATTATGTCAATTTCGTGAGGTTCGGAGGATCGATTATGACTTGGTGGGGGCATTCGGTTTAGTTCCCGAGGCATTCGGGAGAGTTTTGTCTCATTGGTTGGAGAGTTGGTTTTGGCCGTTTGGGGGTTGACTGATGTGGCGTGATTTTATGCCACAATCGATGCTTTTTAACTATAAGTTTTACTTGTTTTTAAGCAAGTCTATGTCATTTTACGTAGTTTTTGTCATGTTTCAGGTAATACGAGGTCCCTAGAGCCTAAGTGTGGAAAACAAGCAAAAAAGTTGCAAAACTGGAATTTACTGGAGGTTCTGGAAAATATCGTGGAAAAATACTCTGCGCGATCGCGCAGAGTACCCACGCGATCGCGTTCACGCGGGAAATGTACTCCACGCGATCGCGCCTACGCGCGTTGTTAATTCCACGCGATCGCACAGTATCGACACGCGATCGCGATGAAGGGAGCAGTGGAAGCTGACGTCATCTACGCGATCGCGCAGACACATGGCGCGATCGCGATGAAGGATTTTCGGCAATTTCGACCAGAACTCGGATTTTGACGATTTCTTCCATCCTAGTTCATATAAATAGAAAACTAGGGCAAAATATCAGATTATCTTTGGCACAACACACAAGTTCTTGGAGGCTAGGGTTCATCACCAACACCTTGGAAGAGAAGATTTGGAGACACCAATGAGAAATTCTTTACCCATTTCTTCTACTCTTGCTATGTATTGAATATTTATGTGTGTAGTATTTCATTTCAATACTTGAATTTCGTTTATGGAAATATTCTTGATTAAAGTTTGGATTGAATCTCTTGTTTTGCTTATGTGTTGAATGATTTTATTCCTAATGAAGTGAGTTATTGTTTCTTTAATTAATCTCATTTTGAATGATTCTTAAGGGAGTAGCTAACCCTAAGACTTGCCCATTTATTTCGGTTTAAACTTGGAAGAGGCAAACTCGAGATTGGGAAAGATTAATTAACAAGAATTTGGGGCGTTAACCCTCATCTAATGGAAATCGACCTAGGAATAGGCGACACCACTTGTAGCCATATTCGGGTGTTCTTAATGCTCCTAATTGCTTTAGGGATATTCAATTAGGTAGTCTAGTTAGTCTTCGGAAGAAGCTAATTTAGAGTCATTATCCGAGGCTAAGTAATATAAACTCACCATTATTTGTAAATCATGAAGTACATTGGATCGTTACTTGAGCGTAGTTTCCCTTGTATCCATGCTTGTGGCCATTGATCATTTTACTTGCTTTCTAGGTTAGTTTACATTTTTGCATTAGTTATAATTCTCTCAAACAAAACCAAAACATTATCTATCGTTTGGCTTTAGCGTAGTTGGTGAAAATTCCTACTTTTCCTAATCGCCTACATATTGTTCTCTGTGGGATTCGACCCCGACTCATAGTTGGGTAAATTATATTTGCATACGACCGTGCCCATTCCAATTAATAGGGTGGATGTGGACGTTATCAAAAATGGCGCCGTTGCCGGGGAACAATTGGTGTATTTTGGCTAATCTAGGAAATAAGCTAACTTGCTTTGATCCGAACCCGTAAATATTTGTGTTGTTGTTTTCTGTGTTTTATTTTATATAAAAAAAAATGGCATCTTTCCATGAAAACTTGTTTAGTAATGACTTTTATTGTGAGCATGGCCAAATTGGTGAGTTCAAATTCATGATGGAGTGTCTACTAGGTGAGGGTAATGAAAACCAAAAAGCTTTTGAAGAGTACTTGGAAACTAGTCTCCAACTTGGTTTGATGAAAGAAGAAGAAAATCCTCCACGGGCAAATCATTATGAACTACCCAATGCTCAAGATAAAAGGGTAAATCATGAAGATGAGTTTATTGGGAATGCCAAAGAAAAAAATGAATGGGAGTCAACCATTGTTCTGAACAATATGGTTGGTGTTGACCCCAATCCGGGGGAAAAAGAGGATGTCATAGTTCAAAAAGTTCAAGAGCCTTATATTCTGCAATTTGAAAATTCAACAAGGCAAAATGACATTCGTCACTTGAAAGCCAAGAAGCGTAGAATGAACAATATTTTACTTGGCGTGATCAGATATTTACCATCCCCCACTGCTCGTGGTCACAAACTTGATTCCAAGTTAGGTGCCCAATTCATAAGCTCCAAATGGCGAGAAAAGCGGTAAAGTTGGTATCCGTCGTGCCGCGACGTTAACTTAAGCGCTTGGTGGGAGGCAACCCATCGTTTTTAAAATTTTTTAATCATTTTTGAAATTTGATTTTTTAGAATTGTTTAGTTTATGATTTGTGACTAATCTGCAAAATTTCACAATTTTTGGAGTTGTTTTGAATAGGTGGAGTTTTCAGAACAGCCACAAATCAGTAGCTGCTGGTTTCTGTAATTTGTTAGACTGGCTTCTGTACTTATTTTCTGAATCTGGTAAAATTTGGGCGAATTTCACTCTTCGCGATCGCGCAAAGAACCCACGCGATCGCGGTAAAAAAAAAAAGTGGAGTTGCTCTACGCGATCGCGCCACCTCACCACGCGATCGCGCAGAGGCGCGTTTTCAGTTTTCAAAACAGAGTAAAGAAAGGCAAAACGGTAGAAACCCATCATTTCCTTCACTTTTTCTCAAAAATTCTCTCAATTTTCTCTCAAATTCAACTTCAATTTTTAAGAAGAATTCTTCAACTTGCAACCACAAGGTATGTGATTCTTTCATTGTCTTGATCCTAGGGTTGTTTTTATCATCTTTCCATGTTAGAAATTGTGAAAGAAAAATTTTATTCCACTTGTTTAAGCATGAATATATGAAAAAATTGTTGAATTTCTTGTTATATAAATGGTTGTTTGTTGTTGAGTGATGTGAGTTGAGAGATGGGTGTTGATATGAAGAAAAAAATGGGGCAAAATACAAGCTTAAAATCGTTGAATCGAAGCCCCAAAAATCATGCACGCCACCTGTTTGTCAAAATGTTTCTGAGAATCTGAAATGACTCAGCGCGATCGCGCTGATAATAGACGCGATCGCGCTGAATAAATGCCTCAAATTTGCGCGATCGCGCCAGTTCCTTGCGCGATCGCGCTAAAGGAATATCTCAAATTGGCGCGATCGCGCCTGGTTTCCACGCGATCGCGCTGAAGGAAAAATGGCAGTGCCCAAACAGAATGCTCGCGCAGAGCTGCTAAAAACTTGGGGGACCAATTTCCTTAACCCAACTCCTCATTATACATCATTGTAGGTGTTCATATGCATTGTGTTTGTTTTGTAGGTACTTAAACTTTAAAAAAATGGCTTCATCATCCAGTGCTGCCCAAGTACCCTTGATTGAATATTATGACACCACCACCTTCCAGTCAGCAAAATGTTCGAAGCTGTATGATAGGCTGCTGGGAAAGAGTTTCATTGAAGAGAGGGGCTTTGTAACAGAAAATCTGGAAGAAAAGATGCCCGAGTTCTATGGAAGGTTGGTAACAAGTGGCTGGATACGCTTTGCAGATGAACCAATCAAGGCAAACCATACCCTTGTGCGGGAATTCTATGCAAATGCTGCAGAGGCAGACATTACACATAGGGCAATTGTCAAAGTCAGAGGTGTGGATGTCCTGTGCAATGCCTCAAGAATAAATGCCTATTACAATCTGCAGGATGGTGACAACAGCGAGATGACACAGATGTATGAACAACTGCGGCAACAATGGTTTGTGACCCACCTCCACGGTGGGGAGCAACCAAAGTGGCTGACAACAATGCAGAGAAAAATTGACTCTGCAGAGTTCACTGCTGAGGCCAAAACTTGGCTTGATATTGTCGCATCCAGGGTGTTGCCTTCCAAACATGAGTCAGACGTGCCCATTGAGAGGGCCAAATTAATTTGTGCTGTGATGGAAGGGTTTCCTGTCGACGTGGGGAGGCTCATTATGCAAGAAATCCGGGAGGTGGTGCTTGAACGGACTAAGAGTCTATTCTTCCCGTCATTGATCACTTACCTGTGCTCCACTGATGGAGTGCCCACAAGGGCAGGTGACAAAGAAAAGGGGCCTGGGGGACCAATTCATCCTTTGAAAAAGAAAGGGTCTGTTGCTATACAAAAGAAAAGGAAGATTGATATAGCAGGCTCGTCATTTGGGCAGTTTACATCTACTGCATCAGATTCTACTGGTGGGGCATCTGCTCCTCCTATGGCTATACCAATCCTACCACCAATACAAGAAGCAGCCAGGCCTTTCCAATATATCTCCACCCAGGTCCATGGGATGGACAATCGGCTTCAGCAGCTAGTGGCTAGTCTCCCTGCGGGCCCACATGGAGAAGGCACATCTACAGCTCCCTCTGTTCCTATTGGTCCAACATTAGCAGGTATTGTGGAGGACATGAAGCATATCAAAGAAAAGCAGGGAAAAATAGAGAGGAGGCAGAAAAAGGCAAGGGAGCACGCCAAGAAGCAAAGCAAATTCCTGAACAAAATGATGAGCATTCTGAGGAGTGTATGCGGCGCACAACATGAAGAGGAGGAAAATGAGGACGATTTTGTCCTGCCAAAGCCCAGCAGCTCCAGTTCAGAGGGTGAGCAGAGATGACCATAGCACGCAGTGCTAGTAGGTATAAAAAAAAATCTGTGTTGATGTACTGCAGTGAGGATACTGCAAGTTTTTTAGTTAGGGGTAGGAACCTCCTCGGCTTTTCTTTGCCAGAGTTCTTTTCCTGAAGGGGGTTTTATTTTGTTGAAACTGGCATGTTTAGGATGTTACTTAGGTTGAATAGAGTAATTTTGTTTTATTTGGTACTACTTGGCAACTAATGGCATGTATTGTGTTTTGTTGAAATTTTTGGACCCCTCGAAAAGTTGAAAAATGCATACTTAGAACAGTTATTGTCTGACATGATTGATTCTTTATATGACATTGTGATTATTGGGGTGTTGTGTGTGATGAATTACTACTTAGGAAGTCACAAGTGTAAAAATTATTGTCCTTATGCCGATGTGTGTGTGAAGTGTTAGTTTGATTCTGTTTATGCATGTATAATCTAGAACTTGCCCGGTTGGTCTTGTTTGAAATGCGAAAGTTAGTTTGGTTGTGAAATGATCTTAGGCTTTCTTTGTTGAAATAGTCACTTTGCCTAAATAAGCCTTACCAAAAGTGTTAAATACCCTTAGTTTCCCTTTTGAGCCTTTTTGACCTTTTTCTTGGCTAGCAAATTATGAAACCTTACCCTTTGTGAAATTAATCCATCTTCGCACCCGTTCCCTCCTTGATGCTACTAGTTAGATGAGGCAAAATGCCTAAGTTGGGGGTGAATTAAATGTGGAGTACATGTTAAAAACATAAGTTGGGGGTGGTGGAGTTTGCTAGTGGAGATTCGATGTGGTAGTTGCGTATAAATATATATATATATATATATATATATATATATATATATATATATATATATAATAAAAAAATAAAAAAATAAAAAATAATAATAATCAGAAAATTGTAACGCAAAAAGAATTGTAAGTTGGTTAGAAGTAAAACCACATCGAGGTCGAAAACTGAAAGAAAATAAAGGGGTGGAAAGAAAAGAGGCGAATTAAGGTGACAAGATGTTGTAGTGTTCAAGGAGGGTGAGTCACTAATTTCCAAAAAGTATCCGACCCGTCCCTAAACCTACATTACAAGCCGAAACAAGTCCTAATGTGATCACAACCGAACAATCCTAGGATGAGAACATAGAAAATAAGGGCAAGCCTATGGTATTTGCATGTGTAAATATGAATTTTCTTTGTGAGTGTGAGTGTTTTTCTCTTCTCTTTCGTCTTCGTCCCATTCTTGTCGTATATATGTGTGTTGGGACATTCTTTGGTCTATGTGAGGGCATAAGGATGAAAATTGAACAAAATAAAGTGACCGCCTAAAGTAGCGTTTGTGTGCACCATAATATGTTCGATAATATGATGTCATTCATTGAAGCTTCATGGTTAGTCGTAGTGTTCTTGAGTTATGCATATTGTTTTAAAGTAGAAAGTTGGGGTGGTCATTTAAAGGAAAACATGCATGCCGGTAGTTCAGAGTCAAAACCAATGTAGACATTGTTATTCTATAATATCTAGGTGTTAGATTGAGTCATGGTTTTGTATGACTTGCTTGAGGACAAGCAAATACTTTAAGTTGGGGGTGTTGATGTGGCGTGATTTTATGCCACAATCGATGCTTTTTAACTATAAGTTTTACTTGTTTTTAAGCAAGTCTATGTCATTTTACGTAGTTTTTGTCATGTTTCAGGTAATACGAGGTCCCTAGAGCCTAAGTGTGGAAAACAAGCAAAAAAGTTGCAAAACTGGAATTTACTGGAGGTTCTGGAAAATATCGTGGAAAAATACTCTGCGCGATCGCGCAGAGTACCCACGCGATCGCGTTCACGCGGGAAATGTACTCCACGCGATCGCGCCTACGCGCGTTGTTAATTCCACGCGATCGCACAGTATCGACACGCGATCGCGATGAAGGGAGCAGTGGAAGCTGACGTCATCTACGCGATCGCGCAGACACATGGCGCGATCGCGATGAAGGATTTTCGGCAATTTCGACCAGAACTCGGATTTTGACGATTTCTTCCATCCCAGTTCATATAAATAGAAAACTAGGGCAAAATATCAGATTATCTTTGGCACAACACACAAGTTCTTGGAGGCTAGGGTTCATCACCAACACCTTGGAAGAGAAGATTTGGAGACACCAATGAGAAATTCTTTACCCATTTCTTCTACTCTTGCTATGTATTGAATATTTATGTGTGTAGTATTTCATTTCAATACTTGAATTTCGTTTATGGAAATATTCTTGATTAAAGTTTGGATTGAATCTCTTGTTTTGCTTATGTGTTGAATGATTTTATTCCTAATGAAGTGAGTTATTGTTTCTTTAATTATTCTCATTTTGAATGATTCTTAAGGGAGTAGCTAACCCTAAGACTTGCCCATTTATTTCGGTTTAAACTTGGAAGAGGCAAACTCGGGATTGGGAAAGATTAATTAACAAGAATTTGGGGCGTTAACCCTCATCTAATGGAAATCGACCTAGGAATAGGCGACACCACTTGTAGCCATATTCGGGTGTTCTTAATGCTCCTAATTGCTTTAGGGATATTCAATTAGGTAGTCTAGTTAGTCTTCGGAAGAAGCTAATTTAGAGTCATTATCCGAGGCTAAGTAATATAAACTCACCATTATTTGTAAATCATGAAGTACATTGGATCGTTACTTGAGCGTAGTTTCCCTTGTATCCATGCTTGTGGCCATTGATCATTTTACTTGCTTTCTAGGTTAGTTTACATTTTTGCATTAGTTATAATTCTCTCAAACAAAACCAAAACATTATCTATCGTTTGGCTTTAGCGTAGTTGGTGAAAATTCCTACTTTTCCTAATCGCCTACATATTGTTCTCTGTGGGATTCGACCCCGACTCATAGTTGGGTAAATTATATTTGCATACGACCGTGCCCATTCCAATTAATAGGGTGGATTTGGACGTTATCATTGACCCGGTCAAGTAGACCTCCGTTAAAAATTTTGAGGCTACGAGTAAGTTCGTAGCATATTTTACATATGTTTACATGTTTGATTTGTATCCGGGAGGCCTCAGATGGATGTCGGGATTTGAGGTTGAACTTGGTGGAAACTAGATTTTGCTGGTTTCTGGTGTCTCGTCTGGTAACGTCCAAAATACACTCCTCAAAGAGAAAGTGTACACGGTCGTATGCAATATATTTACCCAACTATGAGTCGGGGTCGATCCCACAGGGAACAATGTGCTAGGCGATTAAGAAAGTAAGGAACTTTCACCAACTACGCTAAAGCCAAACGATAGATAATATTTTGGTTTTTGTTTGAGAAAATTATAACTAATGCGGAAATGTAAACTAACCTAGAAAGCGAGTAAAATGATCAATGGCCACAAGCATGGATAATAGGAGATTACACTCAAGTAACGATCCAACGTATTTTACGATTTTACAACTAAGAGCGGATTTGTGTTGATAGATAATGATATCTAAAATCTCATTGAAAGTCTTCCAACCAAATCAATGAATTTCACTCTAAGCTTTTCCAAGCCTTAGAGTGTGATATTAGGTACAATCAATTTAACCTCAAGTAACTATCCTCTTCCGAGCTCAAGTTATTAGATGAGTTTAATGACCCAAATTCTTGTTAATTAATCTTTCCCAACCTAGATTTCCTCTTCCAAGCTCAATCTAAGTAAATGGGTGAGTCCTAGGGTTAGCTAATCCCTTTGGAAACATTCAAGAACGAGATTAATTAAATCAACAAAGACCCACTTCAATAGCAATAAGAATCATTCAATACATAAGCATAACAAGAGTTTCAAACCAAACTTTAATCAAGAATACTTTCATAAACGAGATTCAAGTCTAGAAATGAAATACTACACACTAAAATATTCAATACAAAACAAGGAGTTGAAGAAAGGTTTAAGAATTATCTCATTAAAGTGCTCCAATCTTCTCCTCCAATGGTGTAGGTGAAAACCCTAGCCTCCAAAACTTGCAAAATGACCAAAGATGTCTATGTTTTTCCCTAAGCCTCTCTTTTGTAGCTCCTCTAATTCTTCCAAGTTTAAAAGAATGTCAAAATCTGCCCCCATATTTCTGTTTTTGCAATTCTGCCCGTTTTTGCAAAACTGTCCACTTTTGACAGTTTTGCAAATCTGTCCCGTTTTTGCAAAACTGTCCAGTTTTGACAGTTTTGCAAAAATGTCCAGTTTGGCCTCTTTTTTGACTTTCTTTTCACTTGGTTTCTTCCGATCACTCATTTCAGCTACTTGGCTTGTTTTGCTCTATTTTGTTCCATTTTGGTCCATTTTGCTCTTTTATGCTCTCCGGGTATCTTTTCCTACAAAACAACATAAAAACATAAAAAGTAACAACAAAAGTGCTTAAAGAGTCACAAAAACTTAAGGAATTAGCATCGAATATCGCGTAATTTCACGACTCATCAACTACCCCCAACTTAAAGTCTTTGCTTGTCCTCAAGCAAATCAAAACAAAAATCTCAATGAGGAACCACTTTAAGCACAAAAACATGACTTTGGTTGGTACCAACAATTAGGTTACAAGCATGTGAAGCTTCAACCAAAACACTCCCTCATTCAAAATACAATTTCAAGAATGCAATAGAGATATAAAACTATCAAGCAACAACACTCAAGTCTCAATAAGTGACTCAAAACCACTAGTTTACTAGATATGCTCAATTGACTCAACTTGGAATTTTTGAACATCACCACTCTATCATAATTCATATGCCCTCACAAGAAAGAAAGTCCCAAAATCACTATATTCACAACAACGACACAAGGGAAAAATACACAAAGTCACTCACACTCAACAAAGAAGTTCTAGTGCTAACAAATATCACACCATAAGCTTGCCCTTATTTTCAATCATCGCTAACTCAAGAACCTTCAGTTGGAGATCACATAGGGACTTTTTAAGCTTGTAATGTAGGCTTAGGGAAGGGTAGGATAAGTATTTGGGATACAAGTGACTACGCCCTCCTTTAACACCACACAAAACCTTTCGTCCACTTTCCTCTTCATTTCAAAACAACACTCCTTCCTTTGCATACTAGTTTCCCCAATTATTCCAACTTCCTTTATAAATTTCCAAAATATAATGTGCTAGCACATTCCACCCCCAACTATAAATATTGCAGTGTCCTCACTGCACATAATCAAAACAAAACAGAGAAAGAAAAAAAAAAAAAATTTTTTTTTTTTTTTTTTTTTTTACACACTGGCACGATACATTTTTTTGCACACTGGCACGATACATTTTTTTTTAAGATACATTTTTTTGCACAAAAAGTTTGCAACCTTTTTGTATTTTCAAATTTTCTTCTTTTCTTTTGATTTTTTCACAACACCAACCTTCACCACTCTCAAGCAACACTAACACCCCCAACTTAGGCTTTTGGCCTCAAATTCACAATTTCATGTTCAAGGAGGGAAAGGTTCAAAAGAGAGACTTTTCATCGAACAGGGTAAAAACTTGTAATGGGGCAATCAAAGAAAAGGTCATAAGCTCAAATGAGGTTACTAGTGATATTATTTATGCAATGGTAGGCTAGAAAGGCTAAAGAGGCTTTTTCAAAAATCACAAAGATATCCCAAGGTCATCTCTCCAACCAACATAATCAAAATTAGCAATGAACGACTAACCGGGCAAGTTCTAGATGATAAAAGTAAACACAAGAATTATTCGACAAACACTCACACACATGGCATATGAACTAGTCAAGATGGATCAATTTCACTTCCCAAGCAAGAACAACTAGCGCAATATCTCATAATCCAAAGTCAACACACTAGTAGGTAAAGAGTCACAAAATGAGCCAAAAAGTTGTCACAAAAATCATTCTTTCCTATGCACCTTGCTTTTTAACTTTCACAACAATTTGGAGAGGTATTCACATTTCAATTTCACATGCAAGAGACTAACTCTATTAGTACCAAACAAGCCAAGAGTTTTCACATTTTTCCTCAAACGAGAACCTACACCTAAACTTACATGACTAATGAAAGAAGTTAAGAAATAAAATAAAATAATAAGAGTGACTAATCCACAACATGTCAAAAGAACAAAATTTTCAGAAATTTTGAACAAATTTCAAAATATAATGCGCTACCACGTGCCACCCCCAACTATAAACATTGCAGTGTCCTCGCTGCACATAATCGAAACAAAACATAAAAATAGAAAAGGAAGAAAAAAAAAAAAAAATTTTTTTTTTTTTTTTTTACTGGCATGACATGCGACCCCACATGCGATTCGCATGTATGACATGCGAGTCGCATGTGATGTCACCAGAAAAAAAAAGTTTTTTTTTTTTTTTTTTTTTTTTTTTTTTTTTTTTTTTTAGTGTCTGTCACCACATGCGACGCAACATGCGATTCGCATGTATGACATGCGATTCGCATGTATGACATGCGATTCGCATGTATGACATGCGAATCGCATGTTGTGACACCAGAAAATATTTTTTTGCAGCTTTTACTGGTTTTGGGGGCTGTCCGGGTATCCGATATGCTCAAAATAACTCCAAAAGTTCTGAAACTTTGCAGATTAGTCAAAAACCATAAACTAAACTATTCTAAAAAATAAAATTTCAAAAACGATTTAAAATTTTTAAAACGACGGGTTGCCTCCCACCAAGCGCTTAAGTTAACGTCGCGGCACGACGGTTACCTTTACCACTTTTCCTTCCATTTGGAAGATATGAATTGGGCACCCAACTTGGACTCAAGTTTGTGACCACGAGCGGTGGGGGGTGGTAAGTAGATGAACAAGCCAAACGTTAATTTCTTCATTTTGCACTTCTTGGCTTTCAAATGAGGAATGTCATTTTGCCTTCTTACTCTTTCGAATTGCAAGATGTAAGGCACTTGTCCTTCTTCTTCACCATCCAACATGGATGTATGTGGCTCAATTCCCATATTACCATACAAATCCAATGTTGAAAAATGCTTGGAATGAGACTTCAACCTCCCAATTTGTAAATTTTTTCGGATTTTGACATTCTCATTTTCCCCCAAACTAGAGTCAACTTCCACCATTTTTCTCAAGACAACTGTTGACTCTAATTTCTTTTCTTCTTTGGCATCTATAATGAAAATGGATTCGTTTGGAGGATTTTCAATTCTTGATTCCTTCTTTTCATGATTGGCCTCCAACATGGGTATTCTCTCCTCATATTGAGCATTTGAGAATTCTTCTTGATTTTGTTCAAATGCCCACGGAAGATTTTTGTATTCATTCATCAAGTCATTTTGGAGACCAGTTTCCAAGTACTCCTCCAAGGCTTTTTGCTTTTCATTTCCTCCTTCAAGTAGGCATTCCATCATGAGCTTGAACTCTCCATTTTGTCCATTCTCAACTTCTTCCACTTCCATTTCCCTATCATTGTCACAACAAAAAGTAGAATCGTCATAGTGGGGGTTCGGGGAAGGGAAGGATACATAAGCACAATTAGCCCAATGACCATTTTGACCACCACATCTATCACATATGCTCCACTCATGGGTTCGCGATTGTGCGCACTATCCTCCCCCGGGAGACTTTAAACAATTTTGCCAAGAGTGGGGTCCTCCACAATAGGGACAAGGGTCATCAAAGTATGAACAACTTCCATCCGACCCATTTTCATGGAATGATGCCATATATTTTTTTTTATTTTTTTTTATATAAAAATAAAATCAAGCAAAGAAAAACAACTACACTAATATTTACGAATTTGGACCAAAGCAAGCAAAGCTTAAATCCCAAACTAACTCAAATACGCCAAATTGTTCCCCGGCAACGGCGCCATTTTTGGTAACGTCCGAAATACACTCCTCAAAGAGAAAGTGTACACGGTCGTATGCAATATATTTACCCAACTATGAGTCGGGGTCGATCCCACAGGGAACAATGTGCTAGGCGATTAAGAAAGTAAGGAACTTTCACCAACTACGCTAAAGCCAAACGATAGATAATATTTTGGTTTTTGTTTGAGAAAATTATAACTAATGCGGAAATGTAAACTAACCTAGAAAGCGAGTAAAATGATCAATGGCCACAAGCATGGATAATAGGAGATTACACTCAAGTAACGATCCAACGTATTTTACGATTTTACAACTAAGAGCGGATTTGTGTTGATAGATAATGATATCTAAAATCTCATTGAAAGTCTTCCAACCAAATCAATGAATTTCACTCTAAGCTTTTCCAAGCCTTAGAGTGTGATATTAGGTACAATCAATTTAACCTCAAGTAACTATCCTCTTCCGAGCTCAAGTTATTAGATGAGTTTAATGACCCAAATTCTTGTTAATTAATCTTTCCCAACCTAGATTTCCTCTTCCAAGCTCAATCTAAGTAAATGGGTGAGTCCTAGGGTTAGCTAATCCCTTTGGAAACATTCAAGAACGAGATTAATTAAATCAACAAAGACCCACTTCAATAGCAATAAGAATCATTCAATACATAAGCATAACAAGAGTTTCAAACCAAACTTTAATCAAGAATACTTTCATAAACGAGATTCAAGTCTAGAAATGAAATACTACACACTAAAATATTCAATACAAAACAAGGAGTTGAAGAAAGGTTTAAGAATTATCTCATTAAAGTGCTCCAATCTTCTCCTCCAATGGTGTAGGTGAAAACCCTAGCCTCCAAAACTTGCAAAATGACCAAAGATGTCTATGTTTTTCCCTAAGCCTCTCTTTTGTAGCTCCTCTAATTCTTCCAAGTTTAAAAGAATGTCAAAATCTGCCCCCATATTTCTGTTTTTGCAATTCTGCCCGTTTTTGCAAAACTGTCCACTTTTGACAGTTTTGCAAATCTGTCCCGTTTTTGCAAAACTGTCCAGTTTTGACAGTTTTGCAAAAATGTCCAGTTTGGCCTCTTTTTTGACTTTCTTTTCACTTGGTTTCTTCCGATCACTCATTTCAGCTACTTGGCTTGTTTTGCTCTATTTTGTTCCATTTTGGTCCATTTTGCTCTTTTATGCTCTCCGGGTATCTTTTCCTACAAAACAACATAAAAACATAAAAAGTAACAACAAAAGTGCTTAAAGAGTCACAAAAACTTAAGGAATTAGCATCGAATATCGCGTAATTTCACGACTCATCATCGTCCCAGTGAGACTAGTTGCGCCCCTATGGGTCCGTCTTAGCAAGATCTGGCCCGCAAAGCGAGGTTTGGATTTTAAATGAGGTCCACCCCAGCGGACGATTCTCCGAAGAGGCGAGATTGCTTGAGCGGATGTGGTGTCGCGGAAGCGAACGTCGCTAAATCAGAAAGTGTTAAATGACCCATTTTGAACCACTCTTTTCCCATTCCCAAAATTAAACCTTTAAGTGACTTAAGGGCGATTTGAAGAGCTTTCAAAGTTATTTCACTTTAGGGTAAGTTTCTTTCTCCTTGTATTATGTTTATCTATCTTCCTAAGCTAGAATCTATGGTGGAAACTAGTGAGATAGTTGGAGAAGATGAGTTTTCAACCTTAACTTTGATACTTGAATCTTATGCTTGAATATCAGTTTAATTGATGAATTTGGCTAGTCTAAATATGGAATTTCATGAATTAGTAGGTAATAAGCTTGAATCTCTAACTTAGATTAAGGAATTGATTTTGGACATTTAGGGTTTATTCCTAATTTTGGAGTTTTCTCTTAAATGATGAAATTGATCAATAATTGAGTTTAATTAGCAAATGGAGAGTGGAATTGAACTTCTAGAGCGTTGGATTACCATTTTCCAATTTTGAAATTCCTGTTTTACCCTCGTGGGTCCGATTTCCCCCTTTCTATAGTTGATTTTCGATTTGAACAAATGTATAGCAATATGGGTATCGTTAATCTCTGTTTCTAACTTAGATTTCGATAATGACTAGACTTTGAGTATTCAGAGGCTCTTTGGATGGCCAAGGCTCACGTTTGGCAGTTCGTGGCACCAGCTCGGCATCGAGGTAAGTTACGACTTACTTTTAGTTTAGACTCCAATTAGTGAAGCATATGTAGGAGTTAGTTATTGAAGGATAAAGATGAAATCTCTTAGGTTGGTATTCTTATGACTATGTGGGCTTGTCGCCTTATTATCTTGATTCGTTTGTCTCCATGTGTGATGTGTTGGGATCGTCGCTCGTTTACTATGTTGTGTTTGTGATGCATTCACCTCTCAATTATCATGTCACTTATCATAGGAAAAGGAAAGGATAATGATTTAGGATTGGTATTGTAATGTGTGCTTATGTAAAGGCACGAATGAGATCTTGATTATGATTTACACTTGATATTGATATCATGCATAGCATTCGTACACATCTTACATGATACATTGATATGAACTGTGACTTGGTATTGGTGATGTTAAGTGAGAAAGGAAACATCCGAGATTGTGATCAGAGTGGAAGATTGTGTGCAGGTTGATATGAAAGTGATGAGTTTTGATACCTTATGTTTTGATGATTTGACAAACCTTAATAAACCAGATATGATCATGTTCACTTGTTGCATTTGACCTCCTCTTGATATATCATGTACTGCTATG
Organism: Lycium barbarum; assembly: GCF_019175385.1. NCBI lineage: Eukaryota > Viridiplantae > Streptophyta > Magnoliopsida > Solanales > Solanaceae > Lycium > Lycium barbarum. The sequence continues at coordinate 114,214,223 of NC_083346.1, read as the reverse complement.
TTGACATGCTCCTTGAAGAATCAGATACAATCAGTCATTACATAAGCTGCAGGATATGTTCATATATCAAGGACCAGATACATGTTCAGAGGGACCAGATGAGATCAGGTTCCCAGCAGGATATGTTCATATATGAAGGACCAGATACGTCCTCAGAGGGACCAGATACGTCTTCAAAGGGACTAGATACGTCTTCAGAGGGACCAGATGGGATCAGGTCCCAGCTATTGCTTGGTCAACTGAACAGCTGAAAAGCTACTGACATTGTAGCAGTGTAGCAGCATAACAGTAGAGTTGTTGCAGCCCGTTCAAGAATAGATGAGG